>NW_020189293.1:2047881-2112872 GCF_900000015.1 Plasmopara halstedii
CCCAGGGTACGTGTAACCTCGTTACACAGCAACTATAAAAACTGACCAAGTACTAAAAGTGGTGAGGGGGTAGGGAGCCTTAGTGACCTGAGCTGTAACCAATTAACCGTGCGCTGGTTAACGAGTACCAGTTGTCCAAGGAGGTTCGAGAATATTCGAGTGCAAGAAGATTACCGAAACCAAGAAGGACAGTAAACAGTCCGAGGAATTCCAGAACACACTCATTGGATAGGAATTAATGCATGTTAGCCAATAGTATTGCATATTACGTACACGTAGCATTAGAAAGTACTCTGATCCAGGATTCTAACGCTAAACGAAGATCACTCTTGAACTTGCCGCCTAGTGCTAAGGTCATATTTAGTAGCACTTGTTGGTTGACAACATTATCCCAGTCCACGTTCCAACCAAGCGGCGTCTGATTCAAGACTCCCGACTCAAGACTACAGACCAAGACTGCATCAGCACACAAGCAAGACACTTGAGAAAGTGGTCAGTAGCTGAGGGGGAATTGCTTGTAGATCCTTCGGTTCTGAACACCTAGGTGTGCTGGCTGTATCTCAAGCGAGAGAGAGAACAACCGAGTTTCCAGTGATCAAACGTAATGAGTGCGGAGGACCTGATGAGATGCATGGCGAACGCTATGGAGCAAAGGGCGACAAGCTGGCAGCAGGCGCTGAGTCAACAGCAAGTGTCGATGGAGAGAGCGATGGAGAAGTAGCGAGAAGACATGACGTGGCAGATGGGAGGCATGCAAGACGCGATTATAAGAGCGCATGCGAGCCCAGAAGAGCTCAGGGAACATCAAACGAGCGTGATGTTGAGGCAAATGAATGAAGACATTCGACGCGTAGAGAGTGAAGTCGTCCACAAGGAGAGCGCTGCACAGGAGAAAAGAAGAGCACCCCAGGTGATTGTTTCAGGGGATGGCAGAGCGGAAGGATTGTCCATGCCACAGTTTTCATAAAGACCGATGGAAGGAGTGCACGCGTTCCTGATCCAAGTGAAGAACTATCTACGTGCAAAGCTGATCGACGAGTACGCGGAAGATACCAACAAAGGATCGTGGCGATGGTCGTGGGCAACTTGAGAGAAAGCGCATCGGCTTGGTACCATGATATGTGTGCGAGCGGAAGAGAGGCGAAGAGTCTCGAGGAAATCGAAGCAGTATTGTATGCTCAGTTTGTGCCAAGAGGATACCAGAATATCCTGCGAGGGCAGTTGCGACAGTTGGCAAAGGACGCGCATCGGATGAACTTCGACAAGTACGTTGTGAAGTATCCGACGATCATAGCGCAGATCCAAAAAATAAGGAAGTTGGATCGACAAAATGTGTTTATTTCGGTTTAGAAGGACCAGACTCGGAAGATGGTGCAGTTCACTAGGTGCGCTAATCTGGAAGAGACCATAGCCGCTGCGAAGGCGTACGAAGATGTCTACTTCCCACAACAAGAAGATCGAGAGAGACACAAGAAGCCTCCGAGAGTGTATCGGATTCATTTTGGTGCATTAAACGACGATAGCAGTCAAGACATGGAGATTTGTAATGCGATATTCGAAAAGCAGTAGTGCGACGAGCAAAATCTGTGTTTCACATTCAAGAAACCTGGTCACAAATCGCGAAATTGTTATCAGAACACGAGAAGAGATCATGAAAGAGATAATGGAAAAGATCACAGCAAGAACAATGGAAGGAGCAGCAGAGGAATGCAGAACAGAAGGAATGTGGTGAAAGCGCATCACGTGGAAATGAGCTAATACAATGGAAAAACCGATTCCTTTCAGCTGAGCAAGACACAAGCAGCCAGCATGCGGATCAATTAGTCAGAAGTGGTGTTGACGAGAATGAGTGCCGATGAGCCGATTGTAAGAAAGGGTTTACGTGACGGAAAGCGAGTCAGGATATTGATCGACTCCGGAGCCACTTCGAATCTCATTCGTCCAGGACTGAGCTTCAAGATCGAAAAAACGATTTCGGCCACTGCCAAGCGATTTGATGGCACAGAAACGGAGACAAAAATTGTCCAGTTGGTTCGACTAACTCTAGAGGTGGACGGCCAGATTCTCCATAGCGAACCGATGCTAGAGTGGGAACTCTCATCACACACGATGTCTTGTTCCCTGCAATCGACTGGAGGACACACCAAGTGACATTTGCAGAGTCACCGGAGTGCCAAGAGGTGAAAGGAGACGAGCTCCGACAAAAGCTGAGACAACCAAAGTATGCTGAGGTTTTCCATGTTAAAGTCCGAATGGAAAACGATACGGAAGAGAAAGGAAAAGAAAACGAAGCGATGCCAGAGATCAAGGAGCTGCTGGAGGAATTTCAGGATGTCTTTCCAGAGCATTTACCAGACAGATTACCGCCAAAGAGGAAAGTGGAGATCGAGATCAAGCTGAAGCCGGGAGCATAGCTGGGCAATCGACAACCGTTTTGACTGTTGCACGTCGAGCGCCAGGCACTGCAAAAGTTCTTGGACAGTCTGCTGAAGAAGAAGTGGATCGAGTTGTCCGAGTCACCGTAGGTATCTAGCATATTTGGCGTGCCCAAAAAGATTGCCGCGACAAACAATTTTTCTTCGCGAGCAGATTGGCTGCGATCAGGAGACCCGAATGCCCCGATTTGATGGGTCCGCTACTTTCGATAACGATGCGAGCGAGATACCAAAGATTCCGCTACCGATGATCAACTAGCTGTTTGACCAGATGCAGGGATTTTTGACGTTTTAGACATTCGATTTGCAAAAGGGATGCCATCAGATGCGGATCGCCGAGAGCTCGAGAACGTACACTGATGCGTGACACCCATGCGACTTTCTGGAATGCCAGGCACATGGAGCTGGCTGATGAGACGTATCTTTTCTCATTTACATTCGTTGTCGTGTACCTCTATGACATACGCGTGTTCAGTCGGACAAGGGAGCTGCATCGCGAGCATTTGAGAGCAGTGTTCGGGTTGCTGCGAGAGAACGAGCTGTATGCGAATCACGAAAAGTGTCAGTTCGGACAGAGCGAGACCAATTTCCTGGGTCACATCATCGACAGCAAAGAAGTCCACATGGATCCGAAGAAGGTGCAGGCAATCCAAGCGTGGCCGGCACCGACGAGTACAAAGGATTTGTAGAGGTTCTTGGGACTCGCGGGCTATTATCGACGGTTCATCCCGTCCTTCGCAGATATTGTGTTGCCTATCAGTGAGTTACTCAAGTCGAGCAAGGAATGGGGATGGAGTGATCACCATCAACATGCGTTTCACAAGATCAAGCTTGCGCTGCAACAAGCACCAGCGCTGCGACTCCCAGATAGAAAAAAACGTTTATGGTTTCGACGGATGCGTCTGGAAGTAACGTGGAATGAGTGCTTTTGCAAGAGTTTGATGGAAAAGATCTACCGATTGCGTTCTACAGCAAGAAGCTAAGCGACACAGAACGGAGATAGCCAGCGCATGACCAAGAGCTGTACGCCATCAAGTTGTGAATTGCAAAATAGAGACCGTATCTGCACGGAATCACGGACATTTTAGCGTGCAAGTGGACCGCAAGTGTCAGGAAGACTGGCGAGATGGCTTGACTTCTTTCCAGAGTACGACTTTAAGCTGATTCATTAACCTGGCAAGGAGAATGTAGTCGCAGATGCCTTGTCAATACAAGAAATCAATTTGGCTTACTTATAGGTGGAGAAGTTCAAAGACACACTCTACTCGGTGTCGAGAAGAGACATGAGCTTATATGGAATGCAGAGACTCCCAAAGTATGAAGGGTATGAAAAAACAAAGGAGAGAAGAGAATGGTGCTCGAGGCAAACAACCTTCACGCAGAGTTGGAGAAGAGCACGAGAAATAGTTTTGAGCGAGCATACAAGGAGAAAAAGTTCTATACCAAGATAATGGAAGGCAGAGGAGACCCGACCAACTTCACAGTGGAAGATGGACTGATTTTTTGCATGTCTGAGAACCAGGTGGAGCAGCGGTGTGTGCCCGAAAGTCGAGAGCTGAAGCTGGCAATACTGAACAACCATCAGGACGCACGAACAGTAGCGCACCCATGCATCGAGCGAACCGCCAACGCTGTCAAGATGTGGTTCTGGAGGAATAGCATGCTTGAAGACATCAAGACGTATGTGCGAACGTGCAAGACGTGCATGCGGTACAAGACCTCGATCCAGAAGAAGCAAGGAATGATCCAACCGATCGCGATTCCATAAGAGTGTTGGGATTCGGTCAGCATGGACTTCATCACCGGACTGCCAGAGTCCGAGGGATGCGACTCAGTGGTTTGCAGACTATCCAAAAGAGCTGTTTACATTCCAACGAAGCAGACAGTGACAGCTCACAAAACAACCAATAGTTCATCAATCATGTGGTGATATACTTTGGACTGCCAAAGCAGATTATGTCGGATAGAGAACCAGCGTTCGTGTCAACGTTGTGGAGAGGACTTATGGACAGAATGGGCGTCAAACAATCGATGACAGTGGCTGACGAGCGTAAGCCGACGGACAAATGGAGAGACAGAATCGAACGCTGAAAGACTCCCTGCATTGTCTCGTGTGTTGTATCACGGCGACGATTGGAAGGAGTGGCTGGCAACCATAGAGTATGCGCACGCAACTCTGACATCGTAATACTCCGAGTTCAGTCTATTCGAAGTGGATGCGTAACAAACACCACAAAATCCGATGGGCATCTCGGAGAGTGCAAACGAGCTGGCAATCAGATTCAAAACAAGGAGGCAAGACGTCATCCAATTGGCGCAGCGATCGCTCCAAGCAGCTCAGGAGCAGCAGAAACGATACTACGATCGCAAGCGACGCGACGAGAGTTTAGATATTGGAGAATGGGGACTGCTGAACTCGAAGAACATCACAATTCATCACGCTGTGCGAGAACAAGACAACAGCTGCAAGAAACTTGTAGACAGATACATCGGACCGTTCAAGATTCTCAAGAGGCTGTCGGACCTCGTGTACCGATTGGAGTTGCCAGAATCCATGCAATTCATGAACGGAGTGTTCAACGTGGAACAACTGGAGTAGTGTCCAGACAATCCAAGCACATTCGAAGAAAGACCGCAGCAAAAGAGCACACCTGTTGTGGTGCAGGAAAACTAAACAACGTACGTCATCGAAGCCCTACGGAAGATGAAGACAGTCAAAGGAAGACGGCAATTTCTAATGAAATGGGCAGGCCATCCAGAGGACAAGACAACTTTTGCCAAATGTCACATTGAAAGTCGATGCTGAAGGACTTGGAGGCAAGGACTCAACAAATAAGGCGGGAGAATGTAACTAATAACCTGTGCGTTGGTTAACGAGTACCAGTTATCCAAGGAAGTTCTAGAATATTCGAGAGAAAGAAGATTACCTAAATCAAGAAGGACAGTAAACAGTCTGAGACGTTCCAGAATACACTCATTGGATAGGAACAAATGCATATTACTTACACGTAGCATTAGAACTGGATGTAAGTTCTCTGAACCAGGATTCTAACGCTAGACAAATATCACTCTTGAATTGCCGCCTAGTGCCAGGTCACAAGAGCACCAAGTACGTAACTCCAACTCTGAAAATGTAAATTCGAGATTCAGTAGGTTGGAGGTGTCACAATTATATATATAGATGCCACTCCAAATCGCCAATTGTGGAGTGATATTCATTTATATACTTACTCGCCTTCCTTATCCGGTAGCTCTAGTGTGTATCTTGTGTGTGATCTGTGCACGAGAACATGCATATACAAAATTATGTCTAGCTGCACATTCTGAGTTCCGATTGGAATGATTATGTTTAGCCCCAGCTTGTGTAATAGACTGTTCTTATTTGTGAGTTGCTTGCTTCCCAAACCCTTATCAACCTCATCTAAAAACAATGGATAGATGTATGAAATACCTCGTCGCCCACTGCACCACTCCTTTATGAAAATGTAAGGAAAAGGATTAATATTCATCAAGCTTCAGGGTTCTGAGCAGCGTTGTCCATATCTGGTTAACCCTGCTGTCAAGGTCTATATCAGTTTAGCATCAAGTGAGGGTCGAAGTGACCGAGGCATCCGTCAGCGTCCTTCCACATCCTTCGCAAATAATGAGCACTGGTAATACCATCGCAAGCTCTATCAAGAGTAAAATTTACCACACAAAACCGTTTACTTTGGGGAACAGCGCTATGGGGGGTCGCCAATCCATTGACCAGGTCCCCACATCTCTGGCATCACTGCACTAATGTGTTTATCGCAATACAGCATCATACTGCGGTGCAGCCTAATCGATCCTAAAAAATATATAACTGGGTTTGTGCAATATTGATGCTCGAGGAAGTCCTCATAAAAGTATCGACGTCTTCGCTGCACACGATTTCGAAAGCCTTTACTCGATTTCTGTGTGCTTGCAAATGCGACAGTTTTACGCACTTTAATTTATTGATACTGGTCATTTAAGCTCCATAATAAGCTACCCTGGCCCCTTCTCGAAATGGTGTGAGCACACGGTGGTGTGGCAACACGTAAACATCAAGTCAGTACGTAGCTAAAATAGAACGAGGTTATACAATTTCTATATAGGTAGAAAAGCCTAGAAATTTTGATATAGGCGGTTTGCCGCAGAAAAACTGAGAAATGCAGTTTACGTATTAAACGTAAGAGTTCATTAGCCTTGACTTAATGCTGTAGTTACTCTTGGAGTTAGCAGAATGCGATCCGCTACGCTCGTACTGGTTCTAGGTATTGAAACAAAGGTCACCGACCTTAACCATGCTTTCTCTAAGCAAAAGAGCTACGGCAGCCCCGCTGCACTTTGTAGCACCTGTAATCAATCTGCACCTGAGTCGTTCCGTCCACCCCTCTGTGAGGATGGAGCAGTTCTCCTATTTGCCCAAGGGCATGCAAGACGAAATTAAAATGGTGATGTTTCTTCTTGGCCCTGAGGGCGTGCAACACCTCGCTTCGCAAAGGCCTGATGCGACAAGCGCGCGCCTGAAGGGTTTTCAAGCTATGACAATGCTCTACTATAGCACTTACAGCAGAAAATGTCGGCGTCGACTGCATCCCTGACGCCACCATCGGCGACAAATGACTCTTCCCGACTGATAAGACCTATGAGGGCAAAGATGGAGGGATTTCCTGCTCTCTGTGAGAGAAGCCGAGATGGCTATGGCGTCCGCCATGCTCCAGGCCGAACAACAGCGCGTGGCGCACCTATCTTCAAGACTCGGTGATCGAGCGCGAAAAGGGTACTGAAGTGCGACACTTCGGTCGAAGCGGCGTTTCCCTTCTGGACGAGCTGAAGGTGCAGCTTTTACGAGTATTCTCGCCGCCTAACCAGCATATCGCGTGCGATCGCGTTTCCTTGTCGCCCGATTGGGCATGAGAAATTGGTGGACTTTGTCCAGGAGTTGCGTACTCTCTTCGCCGGTACAGCAGCCGATATTATCCTCGAGGCGTCACAGAGACCGTCTTTATAGAGGGCCTCCACACTGGCGTTGCCAGAATGGATGTCTTCCGTAAGCACACTTCTTTTTTGGATGAAGCGGTATATGTGGCATTGAATATCGAATTCAACTTTCAGCTGGCACGACTTGGTTGAGATAAACACCCTAATAGCTCGTCGAGCTGGTCTGAGCCAATGGATCTCAGATATGCTGAGAAAGAGTAGGTAGAGCTCTAAGCTGCCGAGCAGCGTTTGAACTCACAACGTTGTTTTGTTTGTGGAGACACCTGTCATCTTCGGATTGGTATTCCCCTGCGCATGGCGCATAAAGGTTCATCGAACCGACGTCCCGCTTCCTACCAGTCTTCTGCTTTGTCACGGGAGAATGACAACACTTAATTGGCGCGGCGCGGCCTACTGGAGAAACTGAGTTCTGTTAAGCCTCGAAGATATAGGGAGGAGCGGGACCCGGACCCGAAGAGCTCCGTGCTCTTGAACACGAAACGTGGTTGCAAGCCGGGCTTGCTGGTCGCGGAAGCGACGTGAAGGGCTTTGAGAAGCCATGGAAGATCCTGATCGACTCGGGGGCTTGGGCAATCATGCTCGACGCTCCACGATCGAAAGAAGCCAGCTGTATGCTGAAGTGCTGAAAGTGTGGTTAAGTGACACCATCACTGTTCGCTTAGAGACAGGGACATGTGTCACGGTGCCGAAGGTCCCTGCGGACCTCAATGTCAAGTTTCTTGACTTTGATAGCGTGAAACGCTGCTTTGTCCTAGACTTGGATCCAAGATATGACCTTACTCTTGGAATGGCATGACTGGAACACCATGAACCATAGATCGACTGGAGCGCGAAGATCTTGGCGCTGCACGCGCGTATCTTGGCGGAGCTTTGATGAGTCATTAACCACCTCTGCGAGGTGGCAAAAACGATATTGGCACGGGCACTGAACCGAGACGGTCAACATGCTGGAGATCGGAGTATCCGGGTTGGTAAACACCAAAGGTGTATCGGACAGGAGTCCCGAGTATGGATCACGGGCTGAACGTGGAGTGGCACGTAATCCACTGAGCGCTGCTCACGTATCGGAGCAGTCACAGCATGCCATGCGTGGCATGGTCGCTTAAGGGCCTAGGTATCGAGGGCGAGGCCCCAGTGATTAACGTGGAGTGGCGTAACCCACTGAGCACTCTTCAAGTATCAAGGTAGTTGCAGCATGCCAAGAGTGGCATGGTCGGACGAGGTCCGAGGAATCTTGTGCAAGGCCCTTCAAATGCGCGCTGAAGACACGTTATTCATCGTCAAAGACAGCGGAACTAGCAGCTCTTCGTTTATGTTGTTAATAACATCAGATCTCCGGTGGAGCAGGGAGTGGGGACAGTGGGCGACTCTGAGTGCGCGATCACAATGGTCTCGCCAAGACGTAAAATCTCTGTGGAAATGCGACGGCGACGCCGCATGCTAGTTGCAAGCCGCCGGGCGCCGCCCCTGACCCAACCAGGATGAGTCTACCATAGATGATAGCGCACAGCTATACACCCTCGTTAACGGTATGACGGGGGAGATAGACGGCGACGTCACCATCGAGGCTGGTCCTCCGATGGATGTTCTTCTGAGCTAGACGAGATGTTCTTCGAAGAGTCTGGCGGTGCCTTGAAGGCAGGCGTTTTAGTCGAAGTGGTCATTATGCAGCCAAATGAGGATATAAACTCGTCGTCGCTTCTGGATGAAGCTGTCCTGGAGGACACCAAGAGAGTGCTGAACGCACAAAGTGGATCCCCAATCCTGACGAATCAAACTATCCTTTGGTACAGATATTTCAAGACGTCGTCTGTAAAGACCACCATCGGTCCTACTTTTGGACCAAGGTGTGCATTATGAGATCCTGAAGCCAAATACTGCATAACACGCCAATGGCCACTGCCCAAGAAGCAGTGCGACATCATTTACGCCTTCTTCCGTGCGATGCACGAGGTAGGAATGGTGCGTGAGAGCAAGTCTCTCCATGTTTTGTGTCCGAAAATCAAACGGCAAGTAGCAAATCGTTTACAATTAGCTAAATGCTGCCACCTTCCGGCACAGACGCCAATTCTTAAAAGGATGTTATCCAGAACAATATAGTTGGCTGTATAAAGAACAGCACACTCGCCTTGGTCAATGGGTATTGCCAATTGCCCATGCGAGTAAGTAATATTCTGCTGAAAGCGGTGAGGATTCCGAGCAGGATGCTCTGAGAGTGGCTGATGATGTCTCGAGGACTGTCGGATGCATCAGCAACGTCTTGTGACGCAATTTTTAGGCCCCACCGGACGTAAGCGCAACCATACTTTGACTACATCTTCGTCCACAGTCGTGCGGGATACGGAAGGACAGATGAGGTCAATTACATCGTTCATTCGAGGGCGGTGCTCGAGTGCATGCGCACGAAAAAGCCGTATGCTAATGCCGATAATGCATCTTCGGTGTGGAAGAAATTCCCTTTTTAGAGTGCATCATTGGGAAGCGTGGTTTCGAGCGAATTTCGTTAAATTCAAGACGATTGTGAACTGGCGGGTTCCAAAGAATCAAAATGACTTGCGCAATTGGCTTGGTCTCGCCAACTACTTGCACAAATACCACAAGAACTACACAGAAATGACACAGCCATCGCTGATCGCCTTAACAAGGATAAAGAATCGTGTTGGGACACCGAGTATCGTTAAGGTTTTGACGGGGTCAAATACACCCCCTTAATACACTAATGACGGCGTTAACCAGACCCTGATCGACCTTTCAGTGTCGTCTGTGACGCTTCGGACAATGTCATCGGCTGTGCACTCCGAGTTCGGGTGATCGCGCTCGAATCTCGCCAGCTCATCGCTGCAGAGAAGAACTACCCAGTTCACGACAAGGCATTACTTGCGATGAAAAATTCATTTGTCAAATTCAGGATGCACCTGCACGGCTCCAACCCTTTATGATCTACACAGATCATGCGTCACTACGTACTGCGACTCAGTCGCCTCATCTCCCGCAGAGGATTGCCAAGTAGCTCACCTTTTTCACAGAATATTACTTTGCGGTGAAGTATATGCCAGGAAAGCAGAAATTATTGGCTGATGCGTTTTCACGCAGACCAGATTATGAGCTTGCTCCTGTTACGACGGTGAAGTCGTTCATGGCGGATTTGATTCGCGCCGCGTACGAGGGTGATGATATGTGCGTAGCGCTGGTACAGGCTATCGGGAGAAAGGAGTTTGGAAACTCGGACAAAAAGTTGTTGTCAGGACTGCGTGCGCGGTTGCATTGATATTCCTTGAATAATGGATTACTGTATTATAGCACCGATTAGACGGATACGCCACAAATTGTGGCTCCCACGATGTGGATTAGAAGTACCGTTTATTCTATGAGGCCTACGACATGGTAATCTCGGTCGTAAGAAGCTGTACAGCGCTGTGAGTTGCCACTACTGATGTCCCAAGTTGTACAAATGGACGAGCATATATGTGTGCACGTGTGGGATGTGTCAAAGGATAAGACCCTCTCTGAATGTGTCGGCGTCGCTGGTCAGTTTGCCCATACCCTCCGGATGTTAGCAGTACATGCGTATGGACATTGTGTTTGGCCTGCCGAAGGACTCGGCGGGTAACACGGGCTTGGTGGTCTTTGTAGACCGTTTGGGCAAGATGGTTCATAATGCGGCAGTGCCGGGCACCATCGACGCTGATTTTCGATCTTGCCTTTCGACTACTTGGACTCCAGGAGTCAATTGTCGCTGACACGGACCCACGCTTCGCTGAGAAGTTTTCGTCTACAATCTTTAAAGTGCTAGGCACCAAGCACTTTGAAGATTGTAGACGAAACTTCTCATGGATGTCGCAACGGCGGACTATCCATAGACCGATGGCCAAACTGAGCGCGTAGTTGAGGACGTCCGACGCAGCGTGTGCGCTGTGACTTTGAGGCGCTGGAGCGCCATGCTGCCACCCGTAGAGTTCGCTTTGAACAATGCAGTGCATTCGTCTACTGGCTACACGCCGTTCTGTGTGAACGAGATCATTCATCTTCGCGTCCCGCTGACGCCTGTTTCCCATGGTTCAGGGCTTGGTGGGAGACGAATAGCTAGCTGATTTCAGCCCCTCATTGTACATAAAGGAGTCGATGACTTCCTGTCTACCAGACTGAGTGTCTTACGACACGTTCGCGATGCGATGGCTGAAAGCCAAGACATGCAGAATAAATATGCAGACGGAAGAAGCAGAAGAAATGTTGAAAACGTTGAGGTCGAAGGCCTGTTTTTTAAAAATGCTCAAATCCTTCGTACACATGCAGTTTCTGCTGTCTATAAGACGAAGCTCCGTCCACGTATTATCGGATCTTTTAAGGTCTTGGTCAAGCAGGCTAAACCTTCCGAAACGGATACCCACCCGGTGTTTATGTGGGCTTGCTTTAGCCGTATCGGGATTCGGGACAAGTATACGCGGAAGCGTTGGCACCGAAGCGGCGCCCACAGGCGCTTGACCAACCAGAAGCTAGACCAGCAACTGGTTTTGAGCACGGAGTTTAGCGGACTCCATCTCCAACGGCGCCAAGCATTCCACCTTCGCACGAAGCGACGCATTCGTCTGCTCAACGGGTAAGAGACGCTCCGACAGAGCACGATATGCTCAGCGTGAGGCAGTCAGTGCACATAGTGCTCCAGGCTCTCGAAGTCTTCCGCACAGCGGTATGCAACCTCGGCAAGATGCTCGGCAGAGTGCCGATGACGACGGATTTTGTCCTCCAGCGCTAACAGAGCATCGTGAGCCACCGGACGGCGATCGACCGAGGTGCATCACCCGCTGCCGATTCTTCTCGACGAGAATGTTGGTATCAACTATCACGTGGAACGTCTTGAGGGTCGACGTCGTCGCCAGGGTCAAACCCGGTAAATTGTAAAGTAGCAGGATGCCCCAACTTCGAGAACTCGTAAAAGTTTGGACTGCCACTTTGGCAAGACTGCCCAGACGTTGTGGACGCTTATGTCAATGGGATCGTTTACGACGTTCCGCGTCGTCGTACGCACCACGCCTCACGGCAATAGTCAGGAAAGTCGAAGGGCTATGAGCTGAGCTCAAGCTACGGCCCTGAGCTGTTGCGGTCGCAGACTGGCCCGTGTGAGAAATCACACAGCTCGCGAGAGAGTGAGCGATCAACCCATACGTTGCAGGGCGACAATCCGAAGGAAGTCGGCGACGCACCTTGAGTTTGGCAGACTCAATTCAAAGATGGAGATCCACAGGCGCGTCCACTCCCTGTGGCTTAACTGTAAGTTGTACAGCGAGGAATGTCTCCGGTGCCGCTGCACCTATCGTTTAAAGAGCTCTCCGTCATCTGCTTCGCCAGGGGCGAGCACTACAGGTATCGTCCGCATCGCAAGTACAAGAGCGTCTCCTCGTTGAGCACGAAGTGGAGTGCGGTACGTATCCTGGAACCAAGAAGCGAGCTCGGAGAGCTCTTTGTTCGTTGTACTCAGCTTGTGTAGTGACCGGGGGCCTGACCACGTAGACACCCAACGATCGAGTGATCGCATCCTTCGCTTCAGTCGCGGGATCTGCCGGGCGGAAGCCGAATTTCACGTGAGGGCCAAGGACCGACCGTGGATGCGCGCGCATGAGAGTTGCCCTGCGGACAGCCACCCGCTACTGCTCCTGTGCCTTGTCGAGGTGATTGGTATTGATGTCACTTCCCCCGGGGAACGGACACGGTTCCCGCAAGGATTGAGCAGGAATCACGTCACGCCGCAGGGGCACCTCACCCTGTTCTTCTTCCCATTCTGGTAAAGGAAAACCCGACTCGTAGTCGACTTCCTCCAAATCCTCGAAGAGATAATCCATTGCCTGTGGTGGGTGCGATGTGCGGCTCTCGGTTATCGAGAGCTTGTGCTGCGTTTTCCTTGAAGCTTTAGACGTGCTGTCCGGAGTTGCACTGCGTGCAGGAGACGAAAAGGGGCTCTGTCTGCGGGCGTTCTCGGAAGTAGCGAGGCTGGGTGTCATCCGTGTGCTCGACACAGGACTCATTGAGCAGACAAATGGAAAAAGGCCCGGGTGATTTTCTAGTGTCTTAGACTCGCGAGCCAAGTTCGAGGCGACAGTTGAATGTGAACTATAGGTGCTCACAGTTTTGATGGGGAGAGTGTAACGGGTCACACAAAATGGAGTGATCACACAATGGTGTTGTTAACACAAGATGGTGTGACCACAACATGGTGTGGAAACACGTAAATAACGAGTCAGTACGTGGCTGGAACAGCCAGTAGTTATACATTTGTTTCTTACTATCTTGATAGAAAAACGTAAAAATTTAGAAATAGGCGACTTTGCCGCAGATAAGAACGAGAAATACAGTTTACATATTAAACGGAAGCGGTAATTAGCCGTGGGTTAATGTTGTAGTTACTCTCGGAGTAAGTAGATTGCGATTGCTACATTTGTACTAGTTATAAGTATAAAATGAAGGACGCCGACCTTAATCAAGCTTCCTCTAAGTGAAAGCGCTACGGTAGCCCCGCTGTACTTCTGACTTGAAAAAAAGGCCGACGTGCGCAGCTCGCGCAGAGGTGAGTATAGCGTGTACGCTCATGAATATTTCTCATCCGTCAAGTAAATTGAGAACTAGCAGACAATGTCGGCAAGCAGAAATCAAATCGCTGCGAAATCGATAGCTCTCTTCCAAAGAAGTTAACAACAGGCATCTCGATGGAGCAGGAACAATTAGCACAAAGACCTTCTGCGTTCATGTAACCAATATTTGGATACATTGCATTTATGTTAGAGGGGAGAACTACGATCGCGCTGCAAGAGCAAGTTGAAGTTCGGCAGGTGGGAGCTCTATACACGCGCTAATCGTGATCTTATCGCGGCGGAGAAGAGACAGATAAAACTTCATGGTGCCTATTAGCGTCGTGTGACATGCAGATGTTACGTTCGCGCTATAATTGACCATATGTGCCCTGTGTGCCTCCACCTTTTTAAATGAGAAGTACAAAGGGTTGAACTTCTAGAAAGCATCGTCCGAAGAACCCTTATATGGGATACTACAGATTCTTGTAGGCACAAAATGACCCTCTGGAGATGTTCTATAATGGTCGTGATTGATGGAACCTAACCCCGAAACAATCCAAAGAGATGGGATCACAGTCCAGGGTGGCTAGTTTCTGATGATACCGGGGCTTTCCACGGCTTCACAAAGGCCGGGAAATTTATGTTCTCTGACATTAACGTCCCAAGCATTGTGAAGCCGTGAAAAGTCCCGATATCATTAGAAATGTTTTGCGACTACACAACGCCCGGCTGACAAAGATAGTCGGCAGTACGCGGAAGCGTTAGAGAAGACAAATGCGGATGCAGTATCCATTCAACTTGCAACAATGAATCTGGTGAAAAGCTCTATAATTATGTTGATTCTTTTGGTGAAGCACTTTGACAGCGTTGACCGCTGTCAGGTCCTTGACCCAGATATAGGAATTGTTTTAAACGTACGTTCGGTGTGGCTTCAATGCTATGAACCACCATTAACTGGCTGACAAATCAGAGTGAAGCTCTGGCGTCACTTTGTTGCAGCTGTGTATTAGTGTCTTTTTACCCATGAGCCTGTGCAGACGATTAAGCGCGGCTTTGTGTCGCGTCTGCTGTTTTAGGGCAGGTGAAGACATGGAAAAGTAAAAGAGTCGGGGTGAAAGCTATAAAAAATAGTTCATTCTTGCCGCGATGTTGCAATAATTCTAAGCCAGCATAGTTGCGCGACACGCTCATTGTGTGGCCCAGTGAAGCCAGCCAGGATTTGGTGAGAAAGATATTGAGTGACCTGAAATTTCTGGGGAATGTAGAATCTTCCTTCTTTACCACCGACAGTAGCTCTCATTAAGCTTGGCAGAAGCTTATCCTTCAGATGCAACATAGTCGTCTGAATAGCCCGGTTGGTAGCTCAAATCCTTGTCCGTCATGGTAGAGTTCGTCATCGAGAAAACTCGCAAAGAGTGGGGCGGGTACCATCAATCATCCCACGGATACTGTTGACCATATGTCTAAAAGAATATCACGACGTTTATCGCCCAGAAAATATATAATTGAACTGGTATTTGACACCAAATATCCTAACCTAAAAATACGGCTCGTTAAGAGAGTCAGTTGAAATCATCGACGCTTTCACATTTGACGCCGAGTTAGCGGCAACAAAGTAATGATTGTGTATGCTTAGAAGCTTAAATGCAGCCACTATTACGGCGCAAATACCGATTCCTAAAAGTATTTGCTGTGATACAGGACAGTTGACTTTACCTTGTTCAGTACTATCGACCTGATTCGGGTTATAATCGATAATTTCATGAAAGACCACTCATCGCGAAGCTCTCGAAGTGGCTGGTCATACCTCAGAAACTGTCCAACATGCCAACGACGTTCGATAGCCTTTTGATGCAGCTCCGCAATCTACATCATGTCTATGAGCAAGCCTGTTGCAACGGTATACCGTCCGAAACCGTCCGATGCGTGGAGGGTCGGGTGTGAAGAGCCACTTTAAACAGATGCGTGTGTCGAAAAAGACTATGCGCTTTGATCACTGTTCAATAATATGGATAGGTGCGCTTTTGAAGCCGACAAAATTTATTTATAGTTGGCTTCAGTGAAAGCAGGTTTCGCGGACAAACCCAACACAGATCAAGGTCATCGTGTATTGTTTAATGTCTCTGGCTCAATTGGACGTTGAGAATTGGCTTTGGATAATTATTCCAGCAAATATAGTTCAAATAATACCGGCATGGCACGGTCCCTCAACAAGCTAGTAAAAAGGATATTGAAATATGTTCTAGTTCGGCCGAAGATATGGTCATCACATCAAAGCTGTCAAAGAAATTTGTATGTGCGGTCGGATTCCGACTCGTTTAGATCAGGACCGGCCACTCCACGCCCTTTGGGACACTCCAGCCATTACCATAGGCTGCGCATTATTTCAAACATTTGCAGATAAATATTAACGTGTAGATTTTGCCAGCTTCCCAGCTCATGTCAAAGAGCTACTTGTTATGCAGTACGCTCCCGAGTTGCCCCGATTATGAGTATAGAGTGTGATGACTTCGATCAATGAGGCGGAATGTAAAGAATACGGGCTAAACGTGACATTTGTTACGTTGATAACAGGCTTTGGAAAACAAGAAGCTTATGGAACTCAGATGCCGCTTTGTTAAAGCGCTAACGTTCGCACAGCTACTTCTAATCCCTAGCAATTTTTTATTATGAAACGTACACACTGACACCATTGTACTTCGTGATGAGGACCTCGAGTCCAGGGTTGTGTAAGAACCACAAGATAACCCCATGAGTGGCCTCCACGAAAAAAGATACTAATAGTCGAGCGAGCGCTACGAAATGATGGCCCAACATGTATATAAGGGTAAGTCTTTTCTGTGCATGAGCCATATATGTCTCCTCTGCGAGCTCCCCGAGCAAAAATACGTGAAAGATCTACCACATACCTAAAAGACTGCAGTTTTTTATGTGTGCCAAACTGCTCCTTTACCTAATCGTGATCGGGAGTAAGTTATGGCCGTCTCGGTACGCATCTGAGGCATCAATGTATAATTTATCGCAGCTTGCCAATTAATTGTTGGCACACAAGCACATTTTCTTCCCTATTGGTTAGTTGTATCACGCCGTACTGCTAGCTTATACGACGTTCGATGTAGTGTCCGCACGCACGTTAAGGGCTCCGTCACAGCGTAGCAAGCAGCTTCTGATGATATGATCGAGTCGTCAAAGGTCGTTGCGACTCTTGCGCTTGCAGACGGGCAAAATGAGCTCGCTAAGCCAGGTCAGATCATTGGCGTAGATGTGTACGTCGTGAGGTTCGCGGCAAAATGTTAAAACACTTTCCGCCATAAAGAAGGGATACGGAGTGCGTAATTGGTGCAAAGAGGAAGTGGAGAGCTAAGACCGTCTCTCTCGTTGAGCAGCTCTACCGTCTGTATCTTCGTGAGCATCTGGGTGTCGGGTCAGGACTCGGAGAGTCGCTATGGCTGGCCTTTGCACCAGTAATGGCTTACGATTTTTGGCCGCAAGGATTGCGACTTTTTCAGAGCCTTGTTGGCCTATATGATGGTACATACAGGAGATGAACTTTCGATATTGGTTGGAGCAGAAAGTGTAATGCGCACGATATGGAGTGCAGTGGGTACTCAGTGGGCGCTCACATTGAGCAGTGTCCTGAAACGACGAAACAAGTTTGAGCCTCACCGTGATTTATATCTTGGTGGTGGAAGGTTTAGTGTGCTTGAACATATGTACACACTACAATTCCTGTAAGAAATGCGGTAGTGCACAAATCAGATTATCTAAGCACTAGTGCAGAGGAGAGCTAGACAATCCGTAAAGAAGGGGTTCGTTGGACGCGTGTGCTGTTAGTATAAGTGAGTAACACGTAACCTCGTTTGAATGGGCGGTCACACAAGATGGTGTGACCTTACAGAGGTGAGGATTACACAAGTTGGTGTAATCACACCGTAACAAGAAGCCGCTACATGGCAGGACTGCCAGTAAAAATGCTTATTAATCAGATTCTACTATTTAATCAGGAAAGTTTAAGTTTTAGATGTAGGTGGCCTTGCCACAACTAAAACAAACAAATACAATTTCAATTCTGAACAAATCAGTGTATTTCTTTGGTTTAAGTTTTGAGGTAGTCGTACATCCAAGTCAGGCTTTTCGAACATAGTGGAACATAGTAAGACATTAATATAGTATTTAATCATAATAAACCTTATTCAAGATATATGTCACGGAAAAAGAGTAAAAAGGTCCTTAGTGATCCATTTGGCGCGGACTTTTTGGTTTAGTTGCACTAAAATATTATGGTCTTGACCTAAATTGGTCATGAGATTTGCGTGACTATTTGAAATGCGAAATACATCGATGACAACCAAACCAAAAAAGACGCAGAGCCTGCTGCGCGTGAAAGAACTGAGCCCAATACTGAGCGGCAAGGAGGTCAATGTTAAAGTGATCGTACTAGAGTGCAACGCCAATGATGAGGGGAATATAAGCAATAACGCCACGCTGTTAGTGGGCGACGACTCGGGCTGTGTGAGCCTTGTGTTGCCAAAGACGACAGCGCAGCACGTGCGGCTTGGTGATATCTTACAACTCATGGCCACACAAGTTGTACTCAAGAGCAATCGCATTTATTTATGGGGTGGTAAGGTGGAGCGCGTGGGCGAATTTTTGCTTCTTTTTAAAGAAAGCAACAACGTCAGTAATGTTACATGGGTCAAGGATCCCAAGAATCCCGACATGCTAGTACGTTAAACATCATAAGCAAGTTCATTCGGCTCACTGGCTGCATTTATATTCAATGAATAACTGATGGTGTTTTGACACGCAGATTCCAGGACGTAACCCGTCGAAAAGGCCACCTTCCCTGCCTGCCAAGTAGAAGGCATGTATACTTATAATGAAGCGCTAAGAGTTGGCTGCACAAAGAGTCTTTCTAAAAATATAGGAAGCATAAGTGCTTTAACCTCAATGCTTGTCCAAGTTATGGTATTTGAGCACGTGCATTTATCCAATATCATTATGGATGCAGCAATCAAATCAGTTCGTATATATACAAGACAAATATCACAGTAAATCGTGCTGTTCTCATATTGTTATTGTCCGGCTGTACTTTGCAACGTGTTCATGCCCTTTGGGTATTGTAACGAATCAAGTTGTCAGTACCACTACAATCAAACGAAATGATAAATGATGCAAGAGGCATTCTTGACAAGATTATTTCAGCAGCCAAGGTAGATCAATCACAACATGATCGTTGGGTTGCGAGAATGGAAGAAGCTGCTGCTTTCACATACGCAGGCTCACTAACTCCCAGCAAATAATCTGGCATTTGTCGCTTTGGGCAAACAACCATACCTTTATAAGCCGATGGGTTTTCTCTGCGATGTCGTTGCTCAACTTGCTCAATCCATGTTGAATCATGTGCCTTGCGAAACAAATGCTTTGTGACAGAAGGAATCCCGGACGTATTTTTCCATTCCCCCGCGCAATCTATCGATCGCGAGTCAACCTGGCAACCCCACTGCGTAAGTCGATCTGAAAGGGGTAAATCCTAGAGTCACATGAGGTACGTTTCTGATTATCAATAAAGTATTTAACTCACGCTCCGCTGGCAAATCGGCGGGTCTGATAGTAGTACCTTCGGCTTCTTCATGATATCATAGGAGCCAGGACCAACTCGTTCGGATGTGGCACCTTTCTACAACAAACGACATTGTTAATCAATATCAAAACTTCTAAGTAAGGCACAATTAAATAGCGTACACTACAAATAAAGCGTTTGGTGGTGCCGCGCAAACTAGTGCCTCGCAAGGATCCTGCCACAGACGTAATCATGTCCAAAAACCATCGATTAAAGCTTTTTGTAACACAACGTACGATGTACGTCGTAACCCAGCGAGTCGCGATTAGAACTGTAAAGATTATCAGCACTCACACAACCGTTTCGAAAGGCGGTACCTGGCTTAACTGTTGTCTTTGGCAGACGCATTTCGATGCTTGTGCCCTTGGCCCGCATCCTTTTTAAATTAATAGAAATCGCTTTGACGCTGTGTCAGAACTCAAAATGAGAAACAACCTTCCATTTACATAGATTTTGTAAATGGCAACTTCAACCTTTTTCAGCGACAAAGATAGGAAGCGTCATAGTTATTTTAAACACGTGGCACATTAAGTCTATTTTTTCTTAAGAACTGATGTGTCAACTTTAAAAATTTGCAGCAATTAATGAACGTAATTAGTATTTCTGTTCTGTGAATGCCAGGGCACTAAACTCCCAAAGTAGATAGATAGCTAAACTACTGGCGAGTTTCACAAAGGCGAGCACCAAGAAGACGTAATTACTATAGCGTCTACATCATCTCATCCATCTCTTCATCTTCATCAAACTCGCCCTCTTCCTCAGCGGTGGCATCTTGGTACTGTTGGTATTCAGAAACTAAATCGTTCATGTTGGACTCAGCCTCAGTAAACTCCATTTCGTCCATTCCCTCACCAGTGTACCAATGCAAGAAAGCCTTACGACGGAACATTGCCGTGAACTGTTCTGACACTCGCTTAAACATCTCCTGAATAGCAGTCGAATTACCAATAAACGTGGTGCTCATTTTTAAACCCTTAGGCGGGATGTCACACACACTCGCCTTGATGTTGTTGGGAATCCACTCGACGAAATAAGAAGAATTTTTGTTTTGCACATTCAGCATCTGCTCATCAACTTCCTTCGTGCTCATGCGCCCTCGAAACATACACGCGGCAGTTAAATAGCGACCGTGGCGAGGGTCAGCGGCGCACATCATGTTTTTAGCATCAAACTGCTGCTGGGTCAACTCAGGTACTGTCAACGCACGATACTGCTGCGAGCCACGTGATGTCAAAGGTGCAAAACCAATCATAAAAAAATGAAGACGGGGAAATGGAATCAGATTGACGGCCAACTTCCGCAAGTCTGAATTTAGCTGACCAGGAAATCGCAAGCATGTGGTAATACCAGACATGGCAGCACACACCAAGTGATTCAAGTCACCGTAAGTAGGCGTGGTGAGTTTTAACGTACGAAAGCAAATGTCGTACAAAGCTTCGTTGTCTAAGCACATAACTTCATCAGCGTTCTCGACTAGCTGGTGCACCGACAATGTGGCATTGTAAGGCTCTACTACCGTATCTGATACCTTAGGCGATGGGCACACCGAGTAGGTGCACATGATTCGGTCGGGATACTCTTCCCGAATTTTCGAAATAAGAAGTGTGCCCATTCCGGAGCCGGTACCACCACCAAGTGAGTGCGTAATTTGAAAACCTTGAAGACAATCGCAACTTTCTGCTTCCTTGCGGACAACGTCTAGCACGGAATCAATCAGCTCGGCACCCTCGGTATAATGTCCTTTCGCCCAATTGTTACCGGCGCCTGTCTGGCCAAAAACAAAATTGTCTGGGCGGAAAAGCTGACCATATGGGCCGGCGCGGACCGAGTCCATTGTGCCAGGCTCCAGGTCCATCAAAATGGCGCGTGGAACGTAACGTCCACCCGTAGCTTCATTATAGTACACATTGATGCGCTCTAATTGAAGATCCGAATCGCCGTGGTACGAACCAGTGGGATCCACTCCGTGCTCATCAGAGATAACTTCCCAGAACTTTGCGCCGATCTGGTTTCCACACTGACCTCCCTGGATATGAACAAGCTCTCTCATGTTGTTATCTGAATAGAAACAAGGTCAGCCATTACTCAAAGCTGTAAAGATCGCATAGCGCCCTTTCAACCTTTCCCCAAAATTGCCAACACCCCGGAGAGGGTGGGAGCTAAACTCGAGGTGTAAGCGAGAGAAGGGGGGCGCTTATAGCTCTACTAGAGTGTCTCGTACCTGCTGCTGTATGTCGTCTGTTCGGGCTTCTTGCAGCGGCTCTTAAATGGCTGCGCGGGCTTTGAGGAGAAAATAGACTTTTGACGAATGAAGGAGTAACGAGTTGCGGGCTGCCGAGTTTAAACGCTTGAAATATTACCGTTGACGTCAAATTTAAGCTGCGCCGTTTCAAAACAGCATTATTTTCCCGCGCTCTTACTTACAAATATTATGAGTAAAACACTTTTACTTTCGAAACTGCTTAGTTTCTAGGACAGATGACATGCTCGTGGTCACTGTGCTTGACTTATTAGGGAGAAGAGGTGAAAAATAAATTTTTTTAAACAAACCGCAAATTTGCGCTCAAAGCATAGGGCCATAATTGCAATTTTACAATGTGCTAAGAAGGCGGTTTTGTTCGAAAAGCGCGCGTAACGGACGCCGCTTCCCACAGAGACGACTGGCTCACGTTGGATTAGGTCAACTATAGATATTGCACACAACGCCTATGGGATGAATTACTGTGCTAAGTATACTATTTTGGTCCTTGCAACGTCGCAGTTCACTTTGTGCTGCAACAGGCATTAACTCGAAGTCTAACATGCTTCGATCAGCTGTCCGTTTTATCGCCAAAGGGCTAATTCTTGTATTAATTATCAATTGTTCTATTTTCACACTTTAGTTCATTGAAGGCGCGTCAAGAATGTAATTTCACAACTTTTCTTCCAAATCTACAACTTAGCAATATTGTTATATACAAAATAAAACTCGAGTTTCCAAAATTATCAGATACCCACCAATTATTTCGATAGTAGCTTATCTTGCATTAAGGGTTTGAAAACGATTGACGTCTTAAAGGTGTTGGACACAAGCCATATACGTTGTTTCCTGTATATTAGGAACAGACTTTGAATAACTGAAAATTATCTGATCTCGTATCTAACATCTTCCTAATCCAGATAGCGTGATAACCCGTTCAGATGATATAGCTTCGACCAGTATGGGTGTAGCGAGTCAGCAAAAAGAATTGGTGGTCGGGCTGTAAGTCCGACCAAGGAATTTGCCAAGTTAAGTAATGTATACTTTTCAAATCAATCCTACTTTTGAGATGAAGTCGCTTATAATCGAAAAACTCTCAATCTTTGAATTAATAACGTTCAATAACGGCGCTAGTATTGCGGGGTCCAGAACAAAAAGGTTTGATTATTTAAGATTCTGTCGTTTAAGTTCATCATCAGTGAGAGCTTGCCCTTAAGCAGGTCCGACTCAGAACAACGATAGAAATTGCGCTCTATTTTGATATAAGTAAGGGTGAAAAGCTGTATCATACAAGGCTCAAGCTGCAACCTTGTGATGAGTTGTGGAGTGCATAATTGCCAGCGCAGCGAGTTTGCGGCGCACTTTTCATAGAAAAAGCCTTGACTCTCAGAATCTGAGCTAACAAATTTGGGTTATTGCGCTCCCACAAGGAGCAGACATAGAGCCTCTAACGTAAATATAGTGCTTATTTGCTTACTGTTCCAAGAGTGACATATGTTTCTCTTAAAGTAATACTGAATATGCACGTTATACTCTCTCGTATTATTAAAGTGTATATATCGCTCAACGTGCCCACGTGTACGACATTCTCCCCTTTTTTAAAGTTCCATCTTCATAAACACCGATATATCGGCACTTAGAATATTCGCATTGAGACCGAGTGTGACCCAAAATTTGCTCGATATATATACAATTGTACCAAACGTGGAAGGTGTAAGGACACAAGATTACACAACACATCCCGCTACACGACCACCCACTTAAGGGACATTCTTAGGACACTGGTCACACCACGAAAGTTACCGCGCCTAGAGCTCCACTTTACTCTCTGCACTGTACCGTTCCTGCACATCTGAGCGTACTTATACCGGGGGTTCGCTTCAAAGCACCAAACAAATGCTCGGCAAGCCCTAGCCAAAAGTGCGAGTTTTGTGGCTGGTGCGCCAAAGGACTTTTTTGGTGAGAATGCCGATGTATTTCCGATAAGAATATTTTCAGTGTTTCTCCAAGTTGCGACAGAATTCCTCCGTCTTCCCTCGGTAATACAGGGCCTCGCTGCTCTCCAAGGAAGCCTCTCACTACGCTCCGCCTTCCGCGGAGCGATTATCAAACTCCATGCCCTTTTCTATTAGCGAAAAGTGTTTCGACACCCCGCTTTACAAACCCACGACGATGTCCAGCTCATCACCAACAAATTGGACCTTGCTCGAAGATCTCGACTTGAAAACATCGCAACGGTCGTGCCGACTCCGTCCAAATCACGCCCTGCTTACAATTTTGAACCGTTGGAAGTCGCTCGCCACGCTGGCGCGGATCGTCTCCACGTCAACTTATGTGGGTCATAAGCTCACAGTGCGCGCTTTCTTGACCCACGGGTCATCACTTTTCTGGTGTATTATCCGCGCGTATAGCAGCAGCGTCTTGCGGAACCCATTCCCTTACTCACTTTGCAAACTGGGTAAGAAGAACGCGCTGTCCCACCCGTTTTAAGACTTTGTGAGCCAGCTTAAGCAGAGAAGACCTCCGGTCAGAGCGTCAATGCATTCTGAATTTGCGAATTGCGACACACGACGCAGATGTCGAGATGGAAACTCGTCACTACCAATTCCTGCTGTTTACATTCCCGCTCGTCGCCATAGAACATATTTTACAGCAACGACCCAAAAGGTATACTTACCACAAGGCTGGACCACACTTACTACTTAGCAACGATAAGCGAATTTGTCCCTTAAACGAGGGAGGGTGTATCAAGGCGTAATGCCGCGGGGCTTCCGTAGCTTTTTGCTTAGAGAAAGCTAAGCTAAGGTCACTGACCACACGTTCGCTATAAAATTCAGTACGAGTGCAGCGGATCGCAATCCGCTACCTCCAAGAGTACTTAAAACATTAGCCAAGGTCAAAATTGAAATTGTTTTAGTTGCGGCAGAACCGCAAAATCTAAAACTTTTGGTTCTTAAAACTAATATAGTAATAAGTTGTTCGAGGCTGACAAATTGTTGCGTCGTTGCGCAAGCAGGAATGAGAATACGCAAAGATCGCAGTCGTGGTTTGTCTTATATTGATCGGTGTCTTGTTCGAGTGGTCTAAGGGGGTGGACTTAAGACCCGCTCGGCATGCCAGTCTGCGTGGATACAAACCCCATAGACCTAATTAATATAGTAATATGCATTACTACTGGCAATCCTGCCACGTAGTGGCTTTTTGTTACGGTGTAGTCACACCTCTGTGTGATTACATCAACTTGTGTAATCAACATCTATGTACGGTCACACTACTGTGTGATTACATCAACTTGTGTAATTTATATCTATGTACGGTCACACCATCTTGTGGGACCCGCCTTTTCATACAAGAGTACGTAAGCTACAACGGCACCAGGGCAATCTCGCCTAAGTGAATCTTCAATCTTTCATGAGTTTGAAACTAAGGGCACTCTTCACCAGGTTCTTATAATTTCCTTCGGCTAGAAAAGCGTTTCACGTGCTAGTGAGTCATCTCGTAAAGCCGGTGGACTCGCCCTCCACGGCTGGCTTTCGTAAGTCCTCGTGAGTGTGGAGGCACGTCGACATTCCTCCGAGAGTCACGATGTGAGACCGCAGCTTAGATAAGACTGATATTGGGATCGTCTTTAGCTTTGTCATCGTACTGCTCGGCTTGAAGAAGCCTCAGTGGTTCAGAACCGCGTCGCTGCATTGGTGAAAAAGGTTGTTTGGCTACAGGGGATGGTAACGGTGGAGGTGTTGTTTCGTCTGCAACAGAGGCCCTCGGCAACCAAGCACCGTGCACCGAGCCCGCCATGTTCGACTAACGCATAAGAGAGATTATTCTATGGCCTCAGTAAGCCCACATTGGGTCACGAGTTACCGCATTTACTTCGAGATTTGCATAGTGTATCGCAATCTCTATTTCGGTACGACTATGAACGGTCCGATGTAGCGCGGTCGCAAATTGGTCTTATAGACCGCAGACACTGCATGTGTAGGTAGTCTAATCGCTTTCGCCAAAAAAATTATGCCCTACAACATACTTGTGTGCGTTTTACCTGCCGTTGGCATCGGCATGTCACTTCTGTTTATCGTGGCTCCAGCCTTAGTGTCGCGCACCCTACGTATGACGCTCAACCGCTAAGGTGAAATCGATGACTTGCTACGAAGCTGGGCTGGTACCAGCAAGACTATTTTGATGGGGCAACTAGCTATAGCACCGCGGTACCTCTGCAAGGCATCAGGGATATCCTTTACGACCCTTTTCACGCGTCCGCCTCACCATCTGTTGCGGAAAGTCGGCGGCTGACATCTCACTATTGGACCGAGTACCTTAGACTATGTTTCCCAGAATTTTGCTGTGAAGCGCAGATCTTTATCCGATACAGCAATTACCTGCAAGTCAAGACTTTGTCGAGGAAGAGCATGGCTGTAGCCACACCAGTCACATAGCAGCGAGATGAGCCATCGTGCTCAGACGCTTCAAACAAACCACAATACCGGTATTACCAGTCGCGTCAAAAAGTAGAGTCCATGTTGATGGACTGCCTGCACTCTGCCAGAACGGGCACGCTGGTCAACATCGCCACCGCATGCGGTGAAGGCTTGACCCGTTAACACGCTTCACGGTGCACATATATGTGCTTCTACACCTATACATCTTGGGCCACAAATACGTAGCACTCGCCAATCAGTTCGTCCTTCTGACCCAAAGTGGCCCCCAAAGGGGGATCATGCGCATCTTGCAGTACATGCTGAGTGTAATGCGGGTCAGTACAAATATATAGCAATCCATAGTATAGGGCAGAGCGGTGCAGGCGGGCTTAAAAACGCTTTTCGATAAAGCGATATCTGAGTTCTCAAACCCGTTGTTTTTCAAAGCTTTCGGCAGCACAACTCATGTTGCATCCAACCCGTACGTTGAACGTATCGCCAACAAGCAGTTACGTCACCATTGCAACGAGCGACAACTCATTGTCGGGGCATCACGAAAGCGCATCCGCCACCACTTTAAGGCGGTTCGGCTTTTACCTTACCTCAACTGCTGCGGGGCTCTCGTTCTATACTCGGAGCAAGTACGAGTTTAGCGGATCGCAACCCGCTTACTTCAAGAGTCATTATAGCCTTAACCCAAGGCTAAATTAACTCTTCGGTATAACCTTAAAACTGATTTTTTTATCTGCGGCAAAGCCGCTTAATTTTAAATGCATAGATTTTTCTAAAAATGTATAGTAAAATCTAAATACATGTATAACTACTGGCTATCTAGCCCCGTTACGTATTCTTGTTTGGGTGTGGTCACAACATGCCCATCTGGTGTGACACACACACCTGTTACCAGGGTATGTGTATCCCCGTTACATCAACGGTATAATTGGCATCAGTCATTATCTGGAAGAGGTATGAAAACGCTGTCTCTGTGCACAACAACGCATGAGCTGTATAGATAGCAAACGTCTTAGAGCCAGACAGGTGCACCCAAATTTGTTGATGGCATACTTCGTTGCAGGTAGCAGTCTGACCAAGCCACTTCCTCGAATTTCTGAGATTTTTTTTTAATCTCCATAATATATATAGAATCTGCTCGCAGTCCCTGCATCCCAATGAAGCAACTCACACTTGTCTTAACTACCGGATTTGTAACTGAAGCGTATTTCCTCAAACATCGCTCACAGGTGGTTTTCACTAGGCCTCCAGTGCTCCAAACGACTATGGTCGAACATGTCGTCGATATAGGTTTATGCATAGCCACAATGTAGCCAGGACAACAGTATCTCCAGATTGAATATAGCCGGAGCATTAAAGACTCCCTGTGGCACAACCAACCGCTCCTAGATCATCCCGCTCGGTTTTCTCACGGTTGTGAGAGAGAGATCGCTGTCACTAGTCAGCAGTTAGCATAAATTATCAATTAATTCGAGGGTGCTGAACAAAGTGCAGCCGACCACACTGTTTTTAGCATACTTTTTATGAAACTGGCGTTTGTGCCAAAATTGCGGCTGCACATAGCTTGATATAAACATGCACCTTTTGCCACCTGCCTTTCGCCTTCTGACACAGAAAGTGGGCGCCGAGTGTTTAGACTTTTTCATTCTCTCGCTAAAACCGCTTCGTACGTCGAAGAGAAAAGTGTCAAGGATGACACACTGTTCCCATCGTAATTGATATTGCCGTATGACGCGATTCTTGGAACTAAGTCAATTTCATGACGCACCCCCTATTCGGTGGTAGCACGTGTGGTGGATCTGTCGTCACCACGTCATGGTATTTCTTCAATTAAAAAGAAAAAGGATCAGTAGAATTTCTTAGGATTGCTGCGCCGCTTCCAGCCTTCAGTGCTTTGCGAGCACAATTTCATTTGTGATAGGTGACGAGCCCAGTCCTCCTACGGTACCAACCATACCATTTTGGTGGCCTCGCCATTATGTAATTTCTTGCATGTCTCCAAACCACAGCTTCAGACATAGTGGGAGGATACATACGTAGACTGTGTTCAAGATCGGCTGTCCAGCTTGCGAATCACTTCTAATTCCACTTTTAAGTTTGAAACAGCTTTAACTGAGATCTAGACAGAGGCGTCTACCGTCCTACTCACAGGACAGACCCCCCCCCCGTTGGCAATATGATGGTCAATTTGATGTACGGCAATATCTGATGGCATGGCCATACATCTGATACTATTATTACGTGTATCTTTACAAATGTACCCAGCTATGACGCTAATTTCATCGGTTGCATTATGTCATCCATTGCATTATGATCGGGTAATTGTGTCCAAAACGGTAAAGGCTTCCTGTGCAAATGACCACATCATTTGATCACCTACATGGTGCAAGCGACGCAAATTTGCAGACTTTCATGTGTATCGCAGTGAAGAAAATTGAGCAGTGACATCGAAAGCCATCTCTTCAAAATGTTACATTCCGTCAAGATTCTTGACCTTGCCGAGTGAGACAAAATCGTTCAGCATCGTGTGCGATGTTTTGAGCCATTGTATCATCACAGCTTGACGAAGTTTGTGATGATCAGGTGCTTCTTGTACCAGCCGAAGCAGCTAGAAGTTGTAGAAAAACCTTTTTGTGACAAAATCTATTTGTACTAAAATATACGTGCTTGACCGAATTCATAAAACTCACGGATGGCTACAACGCTGTCAAACTTTAAGGAATTGGGCTTAAGCTCTGATGATGTGACAAAAAATGAACTAGCTTGTTGATGCGTTGTTGCGTCTCCCCAAATAAAAATTAACCGCGCATTAGTCGGCAATTATCGAGCACGAAACCCCCAAATTATATTAGCTGCCTGTCAATGGGCACATATGTCAAATAAAAAGTTCAGCTAAACTTGCAGTGTCGTCGCGAGTGCAAAAAAATACATACCCGCTTGTGCTGTTTGTTGTCCGGACTCAACGCAAAGTTCATGCATGCAAGGTGTAGTGCCTTGATGGAAGGTAATTCAGCATAGTGATTAATTGCATGGTACGAGATCGCCAGCCGATATAATCTTGACGAGATTATATCACAGCGATTCTTTCGGTCCAGGTCTGCTACTATAGCCAAAGAAAAGAGAAGCGAAGACAAGACAAGAGATGGGCCCACCAAGAGATTTACGGTAGAGCCGATCCCGATCTTGGCTGTGCCATCTCGCAGGACGTCCTTTCCAATAGAAATCTGCGCCGATGCCTGAGATGGCTTGACAAGTTTCTTAGACTTTCTTATCCTCTTGAACTCTTCGCCTTTCTGCCACACAGTTTTACAAAAACGTGCTCTTACCTGGCGGCGAAGATTATAATAGCATCCACCATGGTACTACAACGTCCCGTCAACTAAACAAAGCTCAGAGTGCCGAGTTTGCGTATCTGCCAGCCCATGAGACACCGCGTTTTTTTGCTGACTAAATCTCGTTGTGATTATAAACTGATTATGTTAAACGCTGCCCATTTTGCCGCAGCGGATTTCTTACACGATATGTGTATGACTTGCGCTAAATTAAATAGTAAAGAGCTTGCTCGGAAGTAGCATCCCCAGCCTTTTCCGACTCTCTAAGTCAGCACTGCTCAAAAGTATCGTCTGCGCTCGGAAAAAACCGGGCGAATAAATCCGTACGCTACATGACGACGGTACTTTCGGTATTAAATGCTAGAGAAAGTGGCAAAAAGTGTACTAAACTCGTGAGCTGGGTGAAGAAGGCACGTGCTCCTACTCGTCGTGTAGCTATAAAGCCAGCTCCAGTGAAGCGACGCAGGACCGGAACCTCGTGTGTTGTTTAAGTTTGCAAAGTACAAAGCACGATATGAACGTTGAGGTTATCGTTTTCAGCAGCTCTGCTCATCTTCACGAGCATGTCAAACAGCTATTGGTCAAAACCGGACTTGGAGCAAGACCAAACCCATTCTAGCGGGAAGCGCGCCGGGCTGGGTGCCCTGTCTTTCTCCATCCGCAATGGGACAGTCTGTGAGACAAATCACTAGCGGCACGGCGTAAGAACAGACACACCAACATGGGACGTCAAAACTCCATCTTTTTTTAAATGCGGGTATCTATTACACTAGATGAAGCTCCAATCATTCCCCCAGGAGTGAGCCATCAAAAACTGCGGGCGGATTACAACACTATGACGACTAACACCCCTGTCATATCTTTGGGTTATGGTGGCACGTTGACTATCTGTGAGAGTCTTGGCGTGTGGCCGAAACTGACATGAATTAATTTCGGATGCACTCTCCAAGCTTTGCCATCGTACGCATGCAAAGTGGTCAAGATCCGTATTGATGCCACAAAGCAGAAGGTAGCTTAGCTACACGAGATAATTATGACGTTGCTTTGTATTCAAAAGGCTTCACATCGGAATGACTTATGGAGCGGACTAATAACATGTCTTTAAAAGCCCCCGTAAGAGCACATGATGTTTATGCGCTCTCGTCGAGCTACAAAGGTGTCATTTACCGTCTTTTTGTCTTAGAAAGTTAGTGTTCTAATGCGGCCAGGAAGCAAATAAGTCTTTTCAACCAATTGAAGACATTGCATTCGTAAGTAGGCTAATAGCGATCTATATATTGTTTTCGCACATGACATATTCATGACCGTTTTGTCTGCCTTTGGTAACCGCATTTGTAACGGCTTTTGTTTTGCTTTTGCCCATTCTGACACTCAGACGTAGCTTCGCACACTCGTTGCATGGCATTTAGTTTCGTAGATATTTATTCTCAAATTTCTATAGCCGGGCTGGTATCTGCAAGAAGAAATTTAATATCAGCCTCTCTTTATCAAATCCACTTCAAGACAATATCAAAAAGACACGGGATCAGAATTTTTTTCTTAAGATGGACAAAAGCCTTTGGTGCGATGCTGTACGTTAATCAACGCATATTCTAGGAGTGGGAACAATCTTTTCAGAGCCACTGTCTCTCCGCATCAGTACTTCAGAGGGTATGGCACTTCACAAAAATAAAACATTTCGTCTGTTATCTGTCTGTGGACGATCAGCGGTGGTCGCATTCAATCGAATGCCGAGCACTCTGAGCAGCATTCATCAAAACTTTACTGTAAGACACGGATATGTCGATCCAAAGTAAGTGTTACGGCAAGTATTTTGGTGAAACTTTGAGGAGAAATAGCGTGGCTGTATTCGGGCCGGTAACGGCACCACTGACTGCAGCGAGATGAACCGTTTTTCGTCTGGACATCGACAAAGACACAATACCGGGTATTTCTGAATCCGATTTTTGGAAAATAAAAATCTAACTCATCCTTGTGTCTCTGACAGAATCAGCTAACTGGTCAAGGCACCGACGCTTGTGGCTAGTGTTTAACCCGTTTGCAAGTCTCACACGCGAGCATATAACACTGACCCGCTTCTATATGTTGGACCACCAGCACCTGGCTCAATAATTTATTTTTTATTCACCGAGGTGACCACCCAAAGGAGTATCATGTGCATCAGGCAGTATTATATGCTTGAAAGACTACACCATGGGGTACCCCCGACAAGTTGAGAGGCAAAAGGGTCAGTGTTGTAACACAACAAATCTCGAAATAACGAATAGCGATGCAATTGTGATACGGGGAGCCTTGAGCAAGCGGCATCCAAATTTTTAACCTACTTACTTAAAGCCTTCAGCACAACAGCACATGTTGCGTCTGGCCTGCTCGCCGCACGTATCACCTCATCAATTGACGACGTCACCATCGGAGCTCATAGCCTGGGCGACACGAAAGCGCATCCACAATCACATTAAGATGGCCACATTTATACCTTACCCGGAGTTATACTCGAAAATGATGTTCACCTCGCAATTCTATCTAGGAAATGTGATGACGACGTCGCTGTGCGCAACGACGTACAAAGTGACTCTTAACTTGACGAGGACATGCATCATAGCCGGTAGCTCCTTGTTCTGAACAGGTTAGCTCATTCCTAACACTTGAAGCTAGCGTGACACAATCACGCCCCTGTCCTTACAGCTTTTTCTTTGAGGAAAGCGTAGGGTATCGCAAAGGTTGAAGAGTCACAGACGATACGGAATGGCAAATCAGGATTTTGAATGTTATATCGAGATATGCATAAGTCTCCCAATCACAACCTTATAGTCCGCTTTTTGCCGCGTCTCAGCACCAGCTGACGAGATCATTGACGGGCTGTGCTATGCCGGCATAATTTACACAATACTTGCGCAAATTGCTGACCAAGTCAAGCTACTTTCTCAAGACCCATTGGACCAAAAAGGTTGGTGCACTAATGGCCCTCATATGTCTAGTAAAAGCGGCACAACTACTCGTTGTAGCGCGCTTCTCACTCGTAAAAGATCACCATTCTTGGAGTGATTAGGACTGTGGTGGATAGGTGCTACAGCTGTATCATAGAGACAAAGGGTCTGTAAACAGCAGGAGTTTGAGGGAATGGGATGTCACCTCGTCCGCGTCGTGCTTTGTATGTTAAAAATTTGAGCGTGAAGCAACGCTCAAGACAGACGTCCACTTTGCTTTAGCTGGTTTAAATTTTTTTTAGACCGGCGAGGCGGCGCATTTTTTGATCCAGTTCGCGAAATGAGCGTAATTCTCAGTGGCACTGACACTAGCTTACGTACCTAACACTCATAACTGATTGAGTACGTGTTTCCCCGAATGTTGCTGCCTCAAGCACGGACAAAACTTCTAGGGGTGACTACTTAAGAGCTGGGTAAGTATAGAATGTGTCATCCCCCGCGCTCGCGGAATGAACTTCTCGCGTTCGTTTTGCCCTTGGTTTGATGAGAAGGCTCAAACCCAAAGGCAAGTAAGAGCTTCGAAACAGTGCGGCAAACGACTTCGGACCCTCAAAATTTCTAAGTATGGCGTGAATCAGGCAAGTGGTGACATGATGCTTGCGCTCGAAGTAGTGGTCGTCACGTCCACCCCATCCACGGGTAAAGCGATTTTGTGGCCTCGAGACCTAGTGCACGCTAGATTCCTTGCCAGGTTCAGCCTAAATCAGCTAGCTGAACATTGTCGTAAGCTCCGGTAAAATTTTGAAATATTTCCCGCCGATGCGAATGGGCACAGATCCCGGGGTTCGTACAATGAAGTGGCTGAACGCAATAAGCGCTAATTTGGAGGATTGGCCGTGAAATCAACTCGGGCTAGACGACTGAACAAAGTGCAGCCGACGTCACGGTTCTGCAGCAATTTAACAAGTTGGCATTTGCACTGGAATCGTATCTGCATTTAGATTACTATAAGCATGCACAGTTCGCCACTTGACGTTAGCCTTTCTGACACAGAAAGTCCGCATCAAGCGGGTACATTTAAATTCTATCACTAAAACGCTTCGTCCTTCGCACGGAAGAAAGCGTAAAAGACGTCATGCTGCTCCCTTGGTACAGGCCACTGCTATGCAATATTTGGTCCCGACAATCATGACATAACCCCTACTCAGGGTGGTGGATCTCTCGTCACCACAACGTCATATTCCTGCGAAAAAGGGTAGAAAGATGAAGATGCTGTTTTCCTTCTCCTATTCCCTCACAAATAATACGACCTTGAATCTTCCAAAGATCAATAAAATTCAAAGTTGAGATTGAGATATCTTTGTGACTGTCCGAATGCTATGACTATTTGCATGTCGTACACCCAGACTTCTAAGGTTACTGTCAAGATGACAACTCGGCAGGTCATTTCTTGGATCTTAAAATAATATGGCTATTATACACGGCAGAATACAAGATATATGAGACGCTATTATTTGATAATGCATATAAAGTAGTATATGGGATAGATTTCCCCAGAAACCTGTTTCCGCATTTTGACCTATCAAAAATGGCAGAACTGGATTAAATGCTGAGCGTATGTTAGTGGACGAACGTATTGGTTTGGGTTACATGTCAGCATAAAAAGGCATGTAAAGTACCACCCTGTTAGTACCGTACACTGACGCTGCGTCAGCTGGTGCAACTCGAGCGAGATAATTCATGACATAATCGATCAGTGACTTCTCAATGTTGAAGCATTTGTACGCTTGGCACCACGGTGCGGCCTCGAAGCGGTCTCCATGTCTTCAATTATGAGGCCATTCTTTGCACTGTATTTTTGTCGGAGTTCTTGATGTGTCAGCACTGATCAGTCGCGGGACAGACACAGTTCAGCCCACACTTCTGGTCTCATGCTGTGACGAGTGGGTCACTTATCTGTTCAGACACTACTTCACGATTTCCTCGATTATATACTGAAAAAAATCAGTAGGTTCACGTGTATTAAGCGTAGCAGAACTCCTACAGCCGATGGCTATCTATCAGACAAAAATATTGGTAAACGCGGTCGTTATCAACACAAAATTGTAGCGATTCTATTGCATAGTGTAGCTGACTAGCACCAGGCTATGCAATGCTACAGAAATATGAAGATCCATTAGACGAAATACTTTCAATACCTTTCCAGTGCATTTTGAATGTGATAATGAGGACAACGAACTGCCAATATGTATATACCTTGTATCTACCGTAAGAAGTCGATTTATATTCCCAGTAGATGCATGAATATGCATTTCTATCTCGCTATGTTGGCATATCCAACTGTTACTTCCGATAACCGGATTCGGTTTGGATAAGCTCTGGTGCGCTTGTATATTCACTGAGCAGAGCAGCGTATGGTGTCATGATGAGGCGATCTGATCGAGTGCTTTACATTCATTAATGCTACATTTATTAACTAAGCTAAGTGATAACTATTGCCGTGCACCGTGACGAATACATACGCCTCGACGCACAGCACCCTTGTTGCAATTAACTTCTCGACAGCGGCGACCGCCGCCGTGAGAAACACACAGACGGCCACCAACAGCGCTCTTGGTGCACTCCACAACTTCGCATCTTCGACCACCACCATGCGCGATACACAGACCACCTTTGAGAGCTGTTTTATAACAATTTGAGGCACTGCAACGTTTGCCGCCCCCATGAGCAGAGCAGAGACCACCGGCAAGCGCCGACTTGGAGCAACCCTCTTCACAACACCGCTTTCCACCTCCGTGGGCGATGCAATATCCTCCTTCCTTGGCACTCTTTATGCATCCACTAGTGCGACACCGACGACCACCACCGTGCGAGATGCAAAAGCCGCCAGTCTTGGCGCACTTGCGGCACTCAGGCACTTTGCATAGTCGACTGGGCTTGTGAAGCTCACAAAATGTGCCAAAGAGGCTGTTGGCCGTACGGTAGCAGTTTTTCTTCGAGCAAATGACGCTTGTCTTGAGGCTTACTGTGTGGAGCGAGTCAACCACCGGGTCCGGATTCGTGATAAAACTAAGGCTCATGCGTTCGCGCAACACAGGCGAAGAGACCGACGATACATCGCTAGGAGTCGATGATGCCACACTGGAAGTATCAGAGTCTAGTGTAGAGGAGACCAGTGAATACTTTTTCGGTTCAAAAACCGGTCGATTAAATGGAAACTGGGAGCGGTGGTGCATGACATCGCGGAATATTGAGTCTGAAAGCTGAAACATGATAAAGAGGAGGCACGTATTAAGTGGTCGAGGGGGTAAGTTTGATTGTGTCCAGGGTGAAAATCAGAGCTGGAGAAATTGCGAAGGTTGGACGGGACCCATTTCCGATCTCAAGGCTTAGCACCAGGCTGAAAATCTGAGGCCACACCACCATCTGCGCGCTCACAGTCATGAAATGGACCGACCGGCTGGTACTTGCTTGACCCGTTCACGCACACTACTTAAAAATCTCGCAGTTTATGTGCATGTAGAAAATGCGATTTGATGCCTGATACGTGTAGAAAGGCCATCTGTCGCCATTGCCACTTTATACAAGTTTTGCTTGTAATGTGAGCGAGGCAGTTGTGATCTCGTCGTAACGCTGAAAGGGCGACCACTAATGTGACGTGCCTGGATGAACACTGTGCATAAATGTCATATTAGAATGCGGTGGCGTGTCTCTTTGTTACGAGCAGAAAATCGAACAGGTTAAAAATGTGGTGCTTTCATTCAAAGAATTCTCGCGAAATTTGAACTCAATTTTCGTCTCGAGCAAGATTTGCATTTATGTAAACTTCAATTTCTCAAATTTGGATATGCAGCATTATAGCTATGATTAGCAGCATATGAGAGTTATATCTCGATTGGAGACAGAACCTAGGCGTTGGTGTTGGTGAGTACCTGAAACTCATCATTCAGCTGGGATTCATAGTATTACACGAATCGATTTTCTTGACGTGTGCATACTGTACCAGTGCTTCTTTTGTTTAGATTGCACTCTATAGCAAAACAAGGAGCTCAATAATAAAATTTACAACCACTACTACACGTTGAGCTTCTTACTTCTGGCAATAGTCCAATAAATATTAAGACGGAAAGCAATGACTTAATTTGTGCTTTTAATTAAAGCAAAGCTTTTGTTGACTCATACTTAAAAAATTAAGACATATGGCTGGCTTCTAAAAAGAGCTTTTGATATGGAACATGAACAGTACTCCGAGCCTTCTTGTCAGTATAGCACAAGCTGCTTCTATGCAGTATGTGATATAGCCGATTTGGAAAAAGAGCATGCCAGCAACATGGCTCAGCGGGTACGCACGAAGCGAGCATCCAGATTGACAATCGGACAAGCGGAAATTCGATCATCATCTGCACTGGATGTCATCCATCGTACTGTCAATGTCCAGCGGTTTGCGAACAGCATGCAATTGTACTGGCTTATTACTGCATAAATGTCGTCTCAGTTCTAATTTGACATCTACTTTACTCGGATAAATTGATCTGGTGCCCTTGCAAACGGTCGAGATGACGATCCGTTGACTCATTTTGTCATCACATTGGAGAATGCAGCTTGAAATTACCTTATGACACAAACATGCGCTAACTGTCTACACCTATACACTTTCACTCATGCCCTTCCTTTGATCGGCGTGTTTCTCTTGCACCCTCATGCTTGATGACAAAATTTTGGATACTTATCTAAAAAGTTCGAAGCGAAATTTCTCAGAAGTATCATGCATTCGCAAGCAAGAATAAAGCCTGTGGACTTTTCGTACAAGTAATACAATGCTTTCAGAGTGTCAAGATAACCCTTACGGGCTCTCATCTGGTCAATAAAAAAGTGTTTCTTGCATTTAAGTGTTTGAATGGCAAGAGTGCTCTCTACCATTTGACGGGTAGACTTTTTGAGTCTGTCAGAAGTATGTTAATTTAGATGATACCCAATACGTGTATCGTTTTTATCCAATCTCACAGCTGCTATTTGGTATCCTACAAAATCTATAACGTATATTTCTGAGAGAATGTGCAGACAATCATCCCATTAGAAATCGATACCACAAAACACAAATGGTTTGCATTTTTCACCTAGAGATACACTTTATGTCAGGGTTTCAAAACCGTATGAATTCACAAAAACTTGATTTGAAATTTTATTTCAATGCATTAGAAACAGTCATTTACCAACAACGATAACATCCTGCGTGCTTCGGCGCAGTAAAGCTCTGTCACATACATCTGACAATCTCAGCAATCTCACAACAACGCGAGGACAGTGTCTACGAACACCCACCTAAATTTTTGATATATATATTACTCACCTACATGATGTGCGATATGCGCTAATCCAAAAAATTTGCTGGCTTTTACAATGTTTGAGCTGTTTTATGTTTTCACGAGCATTCGATCATAAAAAAGAAGAAATGTCAATTTTTGAATTGAAAAATCAAGTAGCGAGGATGCGCAATTTTGCGTAAGCCCGTAAAATCACGCACGGAGCGTTTTTGCTCTTAGAAGGTCATGAAGCATTTAAAGGTTATTTGCTCGGCAAACGCTATCTCGACAGCATCAAGGCTACCTATCTGAGTGTTTAAATGGTACAAATGGCATGAGTGTTATTTTATGCTCAGGAGATTACTAACCTTATTTGTTTGGCGTCTTTATCAAAGTAATGACATTACAAGAGGTCGAGATCGTATTGCTCAGCTAACCCGAAAAAGTACAGCCGAACAAGCAACAGGGGCACCAGTGCGAAGGCGACCTTAGATAAGGAAATCAAAACCAATCTCGATGAAGAATACCAGAATCATATCTATCTGTGCCATCTGATTCAGATACTCGCAATTTATGCATTTCACGATTATTTAAACAGCAAGAAGACGTTTGATTCTTCAATGCCTTTGTAGGGCATATTCCCTAGCCTTTTAGATTCCATTTCTCGTGGGACCTTCTTAGATATACTTGAGAAACACAGCACTTCCGCTGTGGCTGCGAAAAGCAATAATTTGAAGCATGTCTCTGATTTCAATATAGGCCGACATTCTGGGAGGTTAGTATGTCCGAAGTCGGTTCATATAGCTGCGGAATCGAGGTCAGGGAGCCAACAAAACCAAATATTCTTAACCTCCTTTGTCCTTATGTCCTTACAATTGCGTATTGATGGCTTGGTTCAGTTACTATGAACTTAAAAACTCTTAAAAAAAGAATTCAGACGCGACGGATAAATATTGAGAACCACGTCTAAATCGTGTGCGTCACAAGCGCGTCGTGAAATTCTGTCAGCTACATCAGATTGATTCGGTATCAGTAGGTTCAAGACAGTACTAGGGTCAAACGTGAGCAAGCTGTCAGATCTTCGACTTTCAACTATACGAACTCATTCTTGGTAGCAAGGACTACTCTGCCTTGATCCTGTGCATTTCGGTATTTAATACATTGACTGCGCGGCAAATATCGGGCTGCTTCAATACGCTATTGAAGCGTGTGAACTATATTATACCTGGATGCAGTACTCGATTTTGATGTCATATACTGATAAGGTAAGGTACATTTATACTTAATATGCTTTGATCGATTTCTAACCAGCTTATCATAGTTAAAAGACTCAACTCAAGCCGAACGATATTAACGGCGATACCACGAATTCTTCAAGAAAGCCATTAGTGCAATTCTTGAGTGCAGCAAAGATACCGAAGTCGACTGAAGAACCCTTTGATAGCAGTATCAAATACATCGCTGTGAGTGGAACCGATAACCTGCGTTAGTGTTAGGTTTCGCCAAGCGATCCTAACATGCTGTACTTCAAACAACCTTGATGCGATCAGTGTTCGATTAGGAGAGGCGTCAAAATGAAACCCAAGCAACAAGTCTAATCTCATATGAGAAAAGTCGTGCGGCGAAAAGCACAGGACGTTGCTGGATCAACTTCATCGTGAGAATTTATTGCCGTCTAGAAAGCACTGCGCATGTCATCCGGATCAAACCAATTGATGCTAGTAAATATTTGCGCAGGCGATCTGGTGGTGGACAAATGAAGACGTATCAAGTACTGAAGCTATGCGTTGTTGACCAACCTGAAATTATTATCGATACCATCATGAGCCACTTCTTCAAGTCTCAAACTCACAAAACCAACTGGGAGAGGAACCGGCAATAATTATGACCACCAAATCAAACTAGTATTTTATAAGCGACCAAGCCTTGAAAGACAACTACTTGGTGCAAGGGAGTTTAATTACAGGCTCAAACTGGTGCGTGTGCTTGATATTTATGACAAGCCAATACTTGATTTCAAATGGACCTGAGTCTCCGTGCTCAAATTGGAGCTTGGAAGCAGGCTGACAAGTCTCGCTAGGATCAAATCCAAGTGAAAAAGTGATCTTTTAGACATCATAGCGATACTAAGTGTAGAAAATGAATGGCCGCAGAAAACTTAGCAATAAAGATTGAGAGTAAACCTTCACATATCAGGCAAGAGCATGTGGATCATTGAAGGCGCCGTCAAAAAAAAAAAACTACAAATTTATCACACTGGTAAGCGGACAAACAATCGTCACTGGAAATCTGCATCGTCTGGACAAGGCCGAGAATTGAATCGATTCTGAAGCGGTGAGTGTGACTATTGGCCCAATGGACACCAAACAAGAGCACATCAAAACAAATATTGATGATTACAGATCCAACCAATCTCCTTGCTTGTCTCCGCATACTGAGCGCTGACTGCTGAGATTAGCTCTACGAAACAGAAGCACAAGTCAGGGATGTAAATTGTTTGGATCGAGAAGTATTGGATTGTGACCACCCAGAGTCGCGTTGGGCTAAGAGAACGAATGAGCGACAATGTGGGTGGAACGGATATCAATGCCGAGAACATCTGGTTGTGACCTTTATGAGCAGAAAATAGTTAATCGTAAACCACGATACGTTTGACCATTTTGCCTCAACATAGTAGTCATTGCATGTCGTGCGCTACAATCGTTCCAGGCTACCCTCAAGCTCAAAATTCGGCGCCATCATGGTTTGAATTGCTGAAAAGGTTGACGTTGCTTGCGATGATATAAACGTGACCGCCCAATCCACTCGTTTTCTTTCGTGGGGATATAACCTGTATGCAGGTCCCTTCTGAATAAAGTATTGACAAACATGCGATGATGTATTTTGTCAATGGCTAATTTGGTGAACTATGAGGACATGCTGACGTCCATAAACTAGAGTGTTCACTATTTTGGTATCTTTCTCTTATCAAAACATCGGAATGAGTAAGTATATAAAGTTTCGCGGATGACTCGTGGGCTTAAAATTACTTGCGTGGAAAGTTCAATAGAAATGAGAATATCACGCCTATAAAATCCCGTAAAGTATATATTTTTCGAAACAGCTACAGCATTCTCAAGGCTTTGCATGTCTATCTCAATTGCAAAGTTGAGAGCTTTCCCGACGCTCCCTATAACTAGAATCATTGCTGTAGTCAATTGCAAAGTTGACATTGCTGTAAATTATATGCAAACTCTGACTCTGTTAATATTATGGACGCGGAAAAAAAATTGCCTTCAATACTATGACAAAAAATAAAGGAATTGGATTAAAATTTCTTGTGGATCCATCTAATTCCAGGACAAACGTTTCAAAGACATGCAGAGTTCGCGTTTCTGAGAACAATCCCGCCAGCAGCTTTCTCAGTTATTTTAATCGTAAGGTCTCTCTTCTTGATATTAAAGGTCCATGTCTCCAGATGTTTTATCGAGCTTGTATTTTCTGTGCTGATATAAATGTTTTCTTACATACTGTCAGGTTTATTTATCGCAGATGAAGCATGGGAAATATTAGAACGCTTTCGACGATAAGGTAATAAATACGTCATTATTTCTGCTCGGAGTTTCTAACGATGATATTTTCAACTATTCGCATCAACTGTTCCAAATCATTTTGCCAAGTCGCAACGGGGCGTAGAACGACTTAGCTAAGAATTGGGTTCAATATCAGGATACCAAAAGAAACGGCTGATAGACCTTTACCTGTTTTGGTAATTGCCTAATTTTGATAAACTAATCGAATTTTGGTCATTAATGGATATTGGGACAATTTTGTTATTTTGATAAAAGCATGGTTAGGTCATCTAATCAGCGCCAAGCACTTATGCCTCTGTTGGAGCAGGTCAAAATGTTTAGCTTGCAACTCGCCTTCAAATCAGATGTTCGATAATGACTCCCAAAACATATAGTTTTTTTTCTAGAAAAGTCGGACTCAACGGCAGAAATATATGAAAATACTCCCGACAATGTCGAAAATCTTTCTCTAAGAGTACGAAACATTTCAACGTGTCTTAAAATATTCGTCGCATTTTTTTATAAATTTCTTTTTGCAATGAGAAGTCATTTTTGTAAACCTTAAATTCCAATGTGATTCGCTGTAGAATACTCGCGAGGCGACCTCGGTATTTCACAAGCAATGCACAAAAATTTCTGCCCGTAATCTGCAAAATAAATACAAAGGAGAAGGGAAGTCAACTTCGATTGGACAAATCTTTGAATCCGGCAACGTACAAAAAAGACTTATGCCATCGACGAGCCTACCAATCAATTGACTCTCATTTCACCTAGTGCTCGGCTTCATCTCACAGAGATTCGGCTAAGTCATACACCTACCTGTCATAGATGCATACGATATGGTCTATTCTGCGCATGAACCGATGGACCTTCCACTTCTGTCATCCTCTTGAACATATAGATAATTTAGGGTCCTGCTGGGTCATCAGAAGAATTGGCCCTGAAGGGTCTGAATTGTTCACATAACGGTGTCAAATATCGCAAATACAGCGGCAACATTTGGCCGATACCATTCGGATGGCCTGACTTGACCTTTCAACCTGTGGTCATTTTGGGATATTGAATTTTCAATTTCAAACTATCTTTTTAAAGTGAAGGCAAACTCAGCCCCAATCTTTTTGACATGTTCTTTTGGAACGATATCATTTTGATGCACCATGTCCTGTGCGCTAAAACCGAACAATCACGTTCGAGCATTATCACTACCACTCCGGTACGTCCGGTCATAATGTTTGCTCCATCAGATGCAGTTTCGAGCATCTATCATTTTATGAACAGGCACGAAACGTCAGAAACAACATTCAAAGTGATATCATAAATGTTCACAGCTGTGTTACTGTCAACCATCGGTAACTCTGAGGTGTGGATATTGTGAAAACGTCTTTTTAGCTGAAGCAAATCAACATGGTACGTCGAGGAAATAAAAGCAATGGAAATATATCACTTCAGGAAGCCTGAAGATTTGTAAGGCAACCCAAATTCCAGAATTTTTAATTTGTAAGCGTCAAACATAGACCCAGTTCTGCCATCAACTTTGAATACTCAGAAACATGTCAACTGTCCAAGGAGAAATCGTGGGATAATATATATATATGGCGTTGAGGAGGAATTGGAGCGCATTCCCGATTCGAACTGTGTGGTGCTAAAAAAAAACGCTTTTGCCAGAATCAGGACTGAATGGTGCAAGCTCTCACAGTTGTAACACAGAGCCGCGGTCTTCTAAGTTGAAAAATACATCACCTACGATCACTTTGATAACACTGCTATGACCAGCAAATACCAAATAATGTTTTCTGGAGCTAAATCAGGAATACAATACGTGAGCGCGTGGCTAAACATTATAAAGAACCGCTTCTTGATGTCTCGACCAAGAACTTCATAGGCAGCCCACAGTAAGAGGGCGCTGTTCACATCTGTCCGTAAAACAAAACACACACGCTTGTGCGTCAAGGGAGCGAGTCACGACGTTGGAGGGAAGAAGAACGACTTAAGGGCTTGCAGGCAATTTTTTTGTAAATCAATCAAATTGAGTTAATGGTCTCTAAAACTACATGCAAACAATCGCAGACATCTTAGAAGTTTTACTAATAAAACCTTGGACTCCTTTGATCTTGATTTATAGAATTGAAGGCGTCTGAGATCCGACCTCAGCTTGAGCTTATACAAGTTCTTAGGTGTACCGAAATTGAGCTTCGAAAATCTCGGGCCTGAAGTTTCACGGAATGTATCCAGTAGAAGTGACTGGCTTACGCTATCAATTATAAATGACAAAGACACGTAGGTCTCGTCACCAGCACAAATCCCCCCGGTAAGATTTAGCATTCTGTGTCACACATAATGTTTGTGACTTCATATACGATGTCATAAATGCATGTGGGAAAATCATACTAAAATCCCCATTCTATAGATTTCCACAAGGTAGATAGCTGTACCTTTATGTCATGGCTAAGTGCAACTCATTACGTCATCTTCTAGTTCAAGTCAAAAGTACTTTGACATTTTCGCAGACCTTTGAAGCAATTCGCTTACGTTTGTTCGTCCTGAGAACGAGAAGAAGATGAAGCGTCTGCTTTGCCGAGCAGGCACTCCCAACCACGTGCGAGTAAAACCTACCTCTGGTGGTCGTAGTGTCGCCTTTAGCACCACTATGAGTTATTTTCGTAACTGCGGACCACGTCGGGGACATCAGACTCTAGAGCCTTACGAGATTCCCACGAATCCGAGTACAATAGTTAGCCAAGCCACCGAATTATGTAGAAGCGTGATGTTTTAATTGCTTCTATTCACGATGACGACTCGATCGATCCTCGTGATCGAAAATCGTCGCAACCACCCAACGACCCTCTCCACAGAAATCTAAAAGCGGATGCGGGGCTGAACGTGGAAACGATTGGACGAGTGGAAGAGCGCACATCGCGGTGAAACCGAGGTATTACAGCAGCGTTGCTCGACGCTTGATAATCGGTGTGGGTGCCTTTCAAAAATTGTTGCAGATCTTAAATCGAAACTCGACGTTCTGACTGATGACCCGCCTAACGTTCAGCCTTGAAATTTCGTTCCAAGCTAGGTTTAAGATGAATTTGTTCGACTTCGGAAGGTCGAGAAGTCTCGTGCGCTGACTCATGACCACCTGATGCGCTCTGTTGAATAGGCAGGCTCTTTTCTTGAGGAACTTTGCTGTGAGTACTATTCTCATCTACAAGCATCGGAATGAGCGAAGAAGTAATCCTTTGATGTTCATCAACGCTTGTATGCCGAGAAGAATTTTGAGGGTTAGGAGTTAGTTGCTCTTCGCGGTCAAGTGGAGAAACTTCATGATCGGCCCGATCATCCACCTAAGAAATAGTAGGATCAGCAGATCTACTCAATAGGTATGACTTTAGTCAAACTACATGAAATGTAGAATGTAGGCTCATGCATGTAAGGGTGGCCAGGGTATAAGCATCGCCATTGCATTTCGAACGGTACAATGAATCTTGGCAAATGATTTCTGCTTCCGAGGGTGGGCATTGTATGTTCAGGTAGATGTGTCGTGTTAAGTAGCACAAGATCATTGACCTTATATACCTAATATCCGCTCTTATCTGATTGTTCTTTTTGCAGATTCCGAGCTTACGCGATTGCGTCTCGAGAAAACCGCACAACAGCTAGCTCTTAGAAAATGGCGAAAGACCCGTCGAGACATGCGTGGAGTTGTTTGACGCATACTCTGCAAGAGGAATACTTTTTGAATGACGTAGCGTAATTACGCAGTACATCCTCCAGGACCCATCTCACGCTTTCTGGCTGACCGTCCATTTTAGGATATGCCGCTGTTGACATGTACAGTTTGGACCCTTCAAATTAAAGCACGCCAGAATCTCGATGTGAAACAGGTGTCATCGTCAGACGCAATCTGAGCAGGAAGGCCATGCAGACGTATTACAATACTGAAGATACCTTATCTTTTTTCTTGGCAGATATCTTATCTGAGACAGACGCAAGACGAACCACCTTGCTGAGTCGGTCAACTAACACAAGGATGCCGCTGCGTACATGTGTCTCATGCGGAAATTGGAATATGAAGTCCACCGGACAGACTCCCAATTAACAGCTGGCACTGCCAACGACCGAAGTTGGCCTGAGTGGAAGCCGATAGTTTCACTCTCTGGCAAATCTTGTAAGTCCTTATTTATTTGCGCACCACTTATAAATGTGTAACCCATAGTAATTTCGGAGAAGACTAAAAAAATATTTCTCACTTCCAAGATGGTCATTCAAAGGGCTGTCATGGTACTCATATAAGAGACGATGACGTAATTCTTCGTCATTAAGAACAACAATTCTTGATGTATCTTCGTGTTCAAATTGCATAGAACAACAATCCATTGTGTATTTCAAAACGATGAACGCGCGAGTTCGTGCGAAACGAAAGGCTATACAGCCTTGCAGTATTTTGTCGGACGGGTCCTTGAAGAACCGTAACAAGTGTTGACATATCGCATCAGAGTGTATCGTTTGACAATTTATTTGAGCACTGTGGTCGCTGTTTGCACACTGATTCTTCGCATCGTCGACATGACTCATGCGTGTTTTTGCTCTTGGACTTTAGATCATGTCTTGACAATTTATCGACTGTGACGTTCGTCGTGCTGGCTTGTGGTGTATAACAAAATTGTACTTCGCAAAGTAACAAAACCATCGATTGATTCTCTGTAATGAATGAAAGGTCTTTACTGCTGTACGCAGCAAGGTATGATCTGTATAGATTGCAAAGCACTCCTCTCTAAGCAAGTACACACGAAATTTGACCACAATATACTTCATTGCATGAAACACTTTGTCACGAACTAGATAGCTCCGTTTAGCTCCATTTAGCGGACCGGAGATGTCGCGAATAATACTTGACCCTCATCAACGTGTTGCATCAACGAACAACCGATGGCACTATCACTTGCATCGGAGACCACATGGAAAGGCTTGTCATGGTTTGCAATCGCGCGGACAGGAGCTTCTGTCAGGCTCCTCTTCACTTCGGCAAATACCGCCTGGTGATCAAGTGATTATTCCCAGTCAACGTTCTTCTTTTGGAAGAGTCGTTGAAGGCTGCACTAACACCGCAAAGTTGAGCGTGTATTTGTGCAAATAGTTGACCAAGCCCAACCATAGGCTCAGCTGTTTCACATTGTATGACACAGGCCAATCACATAACTTTAAGGCCTTGACCAAGATAATCAAGTTGAACTACGACATCAAATTAAGTTTCCTGTTTCTTACTATAAACGAATATATCACCACATAAACTCGGGGGTTTGCATCCTCTTAATGGACAGAGTTGTTTTGAGACCATTCTGTTGAAAGTCGCTGGAGCGTTCATCAAACCTTGTAGCATCACTAACCACTTCCACAGCATACCAGTGGGGGGAATGACTGCGGTAAGTGGTGTATCAACTTTGCGTATTCGTATCTGATAGAAACCAACTTTCAGATCGATCGTATTAAAACTATACTGCCAACCATTCCATCAAGGAGCTCGTCCTTGCGCGGAACCGCAGTCTAGGCAGGTATGATCACATCGCTTAATTTATTGAAAGCTTGAACATTGCGTCAACCACTTGTGAATTTTTTCCCCAGAAGGTTGGACTACAATGCGGGGACTTGATCTCTCGCACATATTAAGCCTCTGGCGCTGCGCAAAGGAGTCGACTGCAATGACTCAGTTTTTGGTAACGGCCACTGCCGTGTGATACGATACTTCGTTTTATGAATTATGTAAATCTCATGACGGATGTCTCTGTTAAATAATAATTCGTCCGGCATCTTGTCTGGGAAAATACCAGCATATTTCTTGACAAGTCCACACACACGCGGGTTTGCTTTAGAGCGTCCACAGACTGCTCATCAAACCTTTCCTATCGTTTCTTATCATCAAATACCTCCGCATTATTGATGCCATCGTGAATAGCTACTTTGACGATCGCAATATTGCGCGAAGGCGGGATCTTGCTTTCCGCCAGTTTACGCTTCCGCGTTTCCGTTCTCATCAACGGCAAAAGAAACTATTTTTTGACTGAACTTGGAAGATTTTTTAGTTTTTTAATATGAAGAATAACACCGGTGTCACCTTCAACGTTGTAGACCACACCAATCACAAACTTGCTCAGTGTGTCTTGTTCTTGAGCACATTTTCAATAAGTTTGATTTGTACTTTGATCAGGGGCACGCAAGATACTTGGCAGAAAACTCTTCTTGGTGGCTTCGTTTTTACTCTAGGAATGGGTCTTTGCCTTTAATCGAACTATACTGAATACTACCATCGACCAGAATTTATATGTCGATGGCAAAGGAACCAGTCTCTTCGTGGCGTCTGACAGCTCCACCCCAGTTAAATTTGCCCTGTGAACATGAAGGGTTATCACACACCTCAATATCACTTGGTACTTGTGTGACGTTTTCAAGAGATGCGTCCGCCCAAGACATTTCGTTTGTCTTCATGCACCTCGATTTGGCGCAGCACGACTTGTTGACGACGATCTTTATCTTGACTCAGTCAATGCTAAGCTGATAACGCTTCAACTATGGAATACCTAGGATGATATCAAACTTATCATCGAGGTCGAGAAGGCTAGCCCCATCTTTAATCCGGAAATCCTCACATTTCATTACCAAGGGAACGTCTTCAATCCATTCGCTAAACAAATCGCCATTTCATTTTTTCACATTAGAAACGCTATCGCCATGTCCAGTCATAACTTGCGCTCGAGCAAAGTTGTTGACGCACCAATGGCAATCAGTGGTCGTGGTGGCTTCTCAAGACTATCTACAAAGACTTTTTGAACAAAAATGGCGCACTTTGTCTTATTATCCTCATTGGGAAAGCTGTTGTGCATCTTGCACGTTAGCCCTTGGAAAGCTCTGTGTACTTACAGTATCAATAGTACTCCTCTCGGGCTTAGTAAAGAGCCTACCTCTGCCGGTTTTTCCCAATTTTTGTTCTTGGGGGCGTTCAAATGGACGACCTTTATAGCGCCCGCGGTTATCCAAGCGTCTGTTGCTGTCTCATCAAGACAATCTCCAGATCCAAGCAATATTACCCAGATTAGGAATCACTTTTTATCGTCGCGAGGACTCACATATCCAGGCATATACGAGATGTCCGTTAGACTAGACCATCACTTGTACCAGACTACTGTTGCGCATGTCTTGGGACGAAGCCATTGAATTTGGAGTGCTTAGTGCTGAGCTCTTTTTAAATCCAGCGGTTAATGATATCGTTTAGCGTCTTGCGAATCTTGCGGAACAATTGATTCCGGATTAGCCCATCGCTCAAACCCGCCATGAGCATTACAACTTGCTTTGAAAGTCAATTGAATCGTCGACAATGCTCGATAACAAGCTGCGAACACGCTGTGCGTACGTTTGTAGGTTGAAACGATCTTAACGAAGCTTTAAGAACTCAACACTAGCACGGAGCCCACTTTGTGGTCGAACACCATCGTTAGCTCGACTTGAAGCGTTCGAAACTGAAAAATCAATCTAGACGGCCAACGCTTACCATACGACCAACGCCTTGCACGACCCGCAAGGCTGGACATTGCGAACAATGCTTGCTGCGAGGGGACTCGCAGTTGTCTTGCAGCGATTACTGCATCCAACTCGACAAACAATCTTGAGAGACTCATTCTCTCCACCGCGATACAGAGACACGTTCAGCGTCAGAGCCATCGTTCTGTAAAATGAAACATTTGTTGTGACCTTCTCCCGAGATTTCACAATCTCGTGATACATGCAACTGACGGCTGCGTTCTTCTGATCATCCGGAGAAGACAACCGCAGTAAATTGACTACGGCAGCTTTCTTCGATGACTTCTCGCATCCGCTCGAGTGCCACCCACTCATGTGAAGACAAATGAGGAACATCTCATTCGTCTATACCTAATTTTGCGGTACTGACGGACCGAGTGGTACCTCTACTTCCTCCGTGTTGCTCAGACAAGGACAAGAGTATGGCTTGGACTGGAATGCGCGACGTGCTTCTCCGCTGCGTTGTCAAACAAAATCGAATGTCGTCGAGAATACCACTCGGCATGCTACCAGGTATAGGAATGCACTGTTTACTCTGAAAGGAATTTTGCAACTGCATTGAAACGAATAATGGCTCCTAGCCACGTGCAAAACACCCCAAAGGCTATGAGAGGTTTGACTAATAAAACCTGAGGTGATAGCTGCGACCAAGATTTTTGAGTTCCCGTCAGGGAGAAGAAATTAAGCAGACTTAGACCGATTTTTAAGAGCCTTTATAGTCATGATGGCGGCAGACACTCTCCCAATGGTGGTCTTAGGCACTATCATCACGGGGAGTTTTGGGTTAGATGCCGCTTGCACCAAGAACTTTACTACATAATGTATCTACTGGCAAAGTCTCAAGGATGTGAACAACAACAAAAAGTGCTAGCAGCACAAATATAGCAATGGGTCTCAACACATCGTCTAAATGCTCAAATTAAATCCGCAGACTTCACCAACATCAAATTCATGCTAAAATTATCTCATATAAAATTATTCTTATATTTCGACTTGTGGAAGAATCTGGAAATCCTTCCCAGTGGTTTTCCGTTCGTGCGAGTAGCTCAATTCTCTTTAGACGAGTAATAGTCTCCGGGATGAGCATAGTGATGCATTTGTTCTCTCAGTTGACAGGGCGAATTAGGCTATCAGCGATTACGCACAGTGCAACAGGGTAGTTGCCTTTGAGCGAAGGGTATCGACCTCAGACTTCGTAAAAATTTGCTTACGCTTAAATGTTTCGTATTCTGATTGTGAAACGAGGTATCAGCTTATAGATATGCTAACGAAAGCACTCGGAACTAAGATGCTGCAGTATTTGCGGGAAGCTTCTGGAATCAAGACCAAGTCAGCACCCATAAACAACATTAGCGGTGAGTGGGATGTTGAGATTGCACCGCTGAATGGCCCGACACGGCGGTTATGCGACCGCGCTTTCATACGACGGTTCATGCACGTCGGTTACGACTATTGATTACGGACGTAATTACGGAGATTATAACAGTCCTTCACTGGGTTAGATAGCTAAAATTGCTTGTAGAAGCTTCTAGAAGGATCTAGAACGATAGGCTTAGAGCTAGCAGAAATTAGCAAACTGAGGACCCAAATATATTCACTTTGGTTTTTACCTTCTACGGCAGCCTAGAATCTGAGTAATCTGGGACTAGTTGTTCAGATGACGCCGCTCGATACTGTAAAGGAAAGATGTTGCGAATTTATGTCTGTTTTACTCGCATCAGCATAACATATGTTCGGACAAGAACAAACTCATATTAGAAGGTCTAATGGCTTCAATTTCACGATTAAAAATTTGAATTTCCTACAGTTCAAAGTTTTATTACACGGTTCTTAGGGGTCACCTACTGTGTCGGTCTTACAGCTTACAGAAAGCATTTACTTAAATCCGAAAACTTTGTGTTTGTTGTAAAAATGTGGATTGACCAATCCGGAAACTTTCATCAAGATTGTGTAAGTCCAAAATTATCAAAAGTCACTTGTCGACTTTAGCGATTCTATATGTAAAATTATCAAAACTGCTTGCTGGATGATTTCCTTAGCCAATAGTATTTTATCGATCATACCATCAATCTTGCTTTGAACAATATTCGTGATTCTGTTTGATTACAAATTCTTGAATTGAAGTCAACAATTTGCAAGAGAATGTCATGGATTATAAATTTAAAAGCTCTTTGGCAATATCGACTAAGTACTTCATCGTTTCCTGACTCGATTTCATCTTTCTCGCTCTCAAATTGATCTATCGCTTCTTGATACACTTCAAAGTTAGGTCTATATAGAACCAAAACTCACGATGCTGTTCTGAGAGATAAAATTTCGAGTCGAGTTATTGACGTGAAATGATGCAGTTTCCATCACCACGACCAAATCATTTAAAATGCTGTTCTTACTTCCCCCTTCATCGATTGTCCGTCCCTTTGTACGAGGTTTAGGAATTACATTTGCTTTTGCAAAGCCGTCCTTCAATGTCTCCGCCGGGATCGCGCTCAATGCCTTGACAAAAATAACTAGCCGCGTTCAGCAGATGGGATGGTATTTCAAATTTCACTTTCATTGCGCCTTGGCTGCATCTGCCTCTGACAGGATTTTAAGACCATCGGTATAATCATGATAAAAAAGAATGCCTTTCCTCAGTATAAACTCGTAGCGCTTCCTTAGTGCACCGACACCCATGTCTGTTGGCTATTATCTTGATGTAACGTTTGAACAAAAATAATCTTATTCCCTTTTTTCAATAGGTTGAGAATATCCAGTTGTATTATCAAAAATAAACGACCTATCGGCCCGTTTGGCGAAAAAAAAAATGGTCGGAAAATTTCATCAAACCGTTAGTTAAACCCAGCAGCGTTAACCAATAAATTTTTGATTAGAATATGGGAATGATAAATGCCTTCCATATATGCGAGCTCGCGCGCTGTCTTTCCCGATCATTGTTACCGAATTGTTTCAGTCGCAAGTCGCGTTGCAACAGGAAAGGAACGTAACCTTTTCTTTGGACTTCCTCTAGCATCGGGCAGTAGTCAGATTTTCTGAGGGCAACAAAACAATATAGCGAGGAAGCAAGCAAAAAAATTAACCTGTTATATCCATACTATACATGCAGCTTGGGGCATACTCTTTGAAAGTCTCCTCAAGTTTCTTCAATTCCTTGTTGGGTCTGAAAGTTATTCTCACCGCATTTGACAAAAAGACAAACGAAATGCAGGCCTCTTCTTGCACGATAATTTCGCCAACAGCCCCAACTCGCTAGATATTTTTCGCCATTAGCCATTATTTCGCAAATCGTTTTGCTTGAATTATAACAATTGAGGGCGGCACCTAAATCAAGAGCCTACGATAAACTTTTATGAGCTCATAAAAACTTGTCTTATTATGCTGGGATCCCAAAAATCTTCTTTTCCTTGTGGCTCCCATGTTAGTTTCACGAGATTGATTTTCTTTAGCTACAGCCAAAGACATTAAGAATTGTTTTGTCCAAACACCATACTATCTCGCTAGGCCCCGCATGGAAGGCCTTTTACCAGCTGACCAATCTATCTTCTCGATGATTTCGAGGATTCGGTCCTCGCATAGCTGCTGTCCTGCCCCTCTTCTCTTCTTCTGAGCGGCGCGACAAATCACAGACATGTCGGAAAACTACAAAATCAATTCGAAAATACGATTAATGCAATAGGCTACGTCAGCAACCTTCGGATGAGTCCACACTTGGCGGCAAAGATCAAGGTGCAGACTAACAAAACGATGACTGTACTGACCAGGTCGTATATTACTACGACTGAGTACTTTTGCAAAGATATGAATATTTCAAAGACACAGTAGCATTGGAAGCATTTTGTTTTGGGATTTACCATCAAGTAAGCAGGTTCACGGCCACATCAAGCCTTTCTTCACTACAACGTCCGTACCCACGATGAGCGGCGACGACTTCCTGTAACAGGGTTACGCGTACCCTGGTTACGAGGGTGTGTGTCACACGAGATAGGCATGGTGTGACTGCACCCAAATAAGAATACGGTATGTGGCTGGGTAGCCGTTGTAGTCATGTATGTATTTAGATTTTACTATATATATTGAGGAAAATCTATACATTTAAAAATTGGCGGCTTTGCCGCAGATAAAAATAAATAAAGTCAGTCTTGGATTTTAAACGGAAGAGCTAATTAGCCTTGGGGTTAAGGCAATAATTACTCTTGCAGTAAGCGGATTGCGATCCGATAAACTCGTACTTGTTCTAAGTATAAAAGGAAAGGTCGGTGACCTAAGTTACGCTTCCTCAAAGCGCAAAGCCACGGCAGCCCCGCTAGACTACCACTGGCACTTTAATGTGAGAAGGACTCTGATGTAGTAGGGTCGTCTGATGCATATCATTTACATCAAGGATGAGAGCGATATCACAGACGTTAAGCTAATGAATGAAGCCAAGGTGTTCATTATTATTGCGCAAGGCGTTGATATGTAACACCAGATCAAAATTAGGCCGACCACAAGTGCTACGAAGACCGTCACGTGATCGTTGCAATTGCTCGACACTGCACAACTTCGTGACGAATCAACGATTCCACCACTTTAATATATAACTAGTGCTCACATGCAGACTCTTTTGACAAAGGGAGAACCAACGCACCGGCAGGTGGTACTTCTCGGCAGTCGGAATATGATCTGATCTCATCAATCAAATACGAAATACATCTCATCTATTTAAGTGAAGGAAAAGCTACGCGAGAGATCAGAGAAGCCACAAAAAAACGCTACGGAGAAAGCGTTCCGCATAAATGAAACTACTGGAAGAACCACAGGTGGACGAGGCAAAATTCGTAAAGGTGACGCTCCACACACAAACGATAGATTTAAATGTACTTATTAAAAATGTGACCAGAATGTCTGTGAAAAGCGGGACCGCCCCGTTGAAAGACGTTTCAGCAATAATGATGTGGTATTTGCAGCGGGCGAAGGACGATAGGTAGGGTGGCTTATTGACAGTGGTGCCACATCCCACATGACTCCGCAAGGTAAGAATTTGTCCAAATGCAAGGACCGTGGGATGTGCAGCGGGGCTGCCGTAATTTTTTCGCTTACATGAAGCTTGGTTAAGGTCGCTGACCTTTGTTCTATACTTAGAGCCAGTACACTAGTACTGGTTCAAGTCTATCGGATCGCAATCCACTTACTCAAAGAGTAATTATAATCTTAACCCAAGGCTAAGTAACTCTTCCGTTTAAAACATAAAATGTATTTCTGGGTTTTATTTGCGGCAAAGCCACCTATATCTAAATCTATAGGTTTTCCTATCTATATAGTAAAATCTAATTAAATGTGTAACTACTGGCTGTTCCAGCCACGTACTGATTTCTTGTTTAGCTGTAGCCACACCACCATGTGGTCACACTATCTCTTGTAACCCACCCCTTTCATACCAGGGACGCGAAACCCGTTACAAGATAAGCATTGGAGTAAAAATTTCATGCACAAGCTACTCGTCAAAGGATACTGCACGGCGAAATTGACCGGTTTGGGTGGAAAAGGGACCCGCATGATCAAAATATATACATCCCAGAACTTGGCAGAAGATTGTTGTCTGTTGGCAAGCTTGCAGAAAGCGGTATGAGTTTGGAGTTCGCGTTCTTTGGGGACTCCGTCGAAGAGAGGCACAAAAAGATGTTCAAACTTTTGTGAAGATTAGTCCCGATTTCCTTGATCAAGAACAACAAAGAAGTATCTACCAAGCTCAAGGTATTCAAGACTCTTTGCGAAAATCAATGGTATGTTTGTCATAAATGCTTGAGATCCGACTACAAAACATAATTCGTGAGCAAAACGATGGCAGACATATGACGTCGGAGCGGCGTTGCCATCAACGTTCCGTTTCAAAATAGACCCCTATGAAAATCGGTGGATGAAGAGGACTATTGTGTATAAGGCCTGCAGTATGCGTTACTACAAAAATGCTTAAATTGAATTATGCGTGGAAGCAGTGAACACAGCAGTTTATTTGATTGATCACTTGACGAAGCTCATTCTGAAATCACGCCCTATGAGTTAGCATTCAAAATAAAGCTCCGATTTGAACACATACGCGTGGTCGGATCCCAGGATTACGCTCATGCTGACAATGCAAAGAGAACAAAGCTCGGACCTAAAAATATTAAATGTATGTTTCTCAGTGATGCGAAAAATGTCACGGGTCATCGCGTGCTGACTAGGAGAATGCCAAAGTTGAAGTAAGCCGCTCTGTGAGGTTGGATGAACGTGAAGTGGGCGGCGTTTACGACACGGTTATAAGCAATAGTCGGAGTTGCAAAGGATAGTGTCGATGCTTCGCTCAGAATCAAGTGAATCGACAATTTGAGATGATTATATGGAAGTTGTCGAAAACCAGCCAGAGTTGTCAAAATAGACGATGGAGATTATTTGACTGAAGTGGGACAAACAAGACAAAGACATAAAAGGATGCGATGTTATGGACCGGCTCGGATGATGAAAAGGCATGATGTCCCACCGGTACCGAAACGGGCTAGGATTGACGAAGTCAAACTCATGTGTTTTTGCTTACATCGCGAGATTCGAGGATGATGCCGACTTGCCAACTAAATATGTTCAAGCGGTGGCAAGCGATGATTCAGCGAAGTAAGGTGAAGTTATCAAGGCTGTGCTTCGCTTCCATGAGCAGAACCAAACATGGATATTAAAGCCAAATATGAAGAACAATCGCACAATTGGATCATGATGGGGCTATACCACGAAACGTTATCAAAATGGCCTGTTGTGCGGTCTCTGGCACGACTAGTCGCAAAGGAGATATTGGGATCAATTCTCTTCAAGGTTATCTTCCTGTTGTTAACATGATGTCAATTTAGATGATACTTGCCGTCTGTGCCGAATGCGACTACCAAATTGAGCAGTTAACGTCGGTACTGCTTTTGTCAACAATGTGCTAACGACAACGTTTACATACAAGTTGATATCGATAATGCTCAGGAATACGTATGCCATATGAAACAGGCTACATACAGGTTAGAGTACGCAGCAATTGCATGATACATCGTGTTTTGTGAAAAATGGCTTGAGGGGCTGCGGAAAGGCAGCGCATTTATGTCAAGCGATCTCTGGAAGAATATATCGACGTTGGGAAGTACACGGATGACATCGCAATATGATCCACGGCATAAGTATTGTTATTCTAAGAAGTTATATTACTGTACGCAGTCGAACTAATCTCTTACAACTGTTTGAGCGCCTTCAACTTGATTCTTTTTGTGGTCCCACGTAATTCTTCCTGTTATTTACATGAATGACGTCAATTGTGTTTCGGAAAAGTTAAGAGGTTTATTGAATGCCGTCAGCATTATTCTCAAGTCCGGTGCTCACCGAAGAATTTGTTATGTGTTGTCCAGAGTATAGGTGAACACAGATTTCAAACCGAATATTTGGTGGAAAACCGTAATATTTATACCAGTCACAGTAACATACTTTATGATATGAAACTACCTTCATCACCTTGGTGTCAGTAATCGTCAAGAAAGATTAGCAAACAAACTTAGTGTCCTTGACTCCAATTTCATTATTACCTTGTACCACGTTTATGGAGCTCTTAGTACAGTCGCTAATTTCTGACAGTAAAGATGGCTATGATCTAGGATCAAAATAGCTGCCAACGCCGTTTCTAACTCCTTTAAATCGGAAATGCCAACACGGTGCACAAGACTCACTTGTGCTATATTTCTCTTCAGTGTGCACGACAGGGCTATCAAATTGTTCAATGACGCGGGAATCGAAAGCACACAAGCAGCGTGTTCAGCAAAACGGTGGGAATTACGAATAAATCTAATCTGTTCATTATAAAATTGCCTGTACAAGCAGCACCTTGGCGGCCAAAACTGACGTCGTAGCGTTCTTTTTACCTTAGCTTAATCATTTTCTTGGGCTTGCCGCTTGTGGAACGGGGCTGCCATAGCTCTTTGCATAATGATAACTAATCTAAGGTCACCTACCTAAGTTCTTTACAAGGGCCAGTACGAGTGTAGCAGATCGCAATTCGCTGCCTCCTCCACAGCCTTAACCAAGTCAAACGAACACTTCTGTTCAAAATTGAAACTGTATTTTAATGCTTAAATTGCGGCAGAGCCGCTAATATCTCAAACCTGAGGTTCTCCTTATTGATATAGTCATTACTACTTAATATAGTAACATTTGATTTAAATGCATTACTACTGGTAACCCTGCCACGTAGGGGCTTCTTGTTAGGGTGCAGCCACACCATCGTGTGATCAAACCAGCTTGTGTAATCTACACACATGTACAGTCACACAAGATAGTGTGACCCGCCCTTTCATAAAAGGGTACGTGTAATCCCGTGATACTCTTCCCCATCAAAATTGCGAATATACATAATTTCTATTCAAATGTCGCCCCATGCAAGGCTCGAGTGTCTGAGACACTGTTACATTCCTAAGAACATCCTTGAACATTTTCCGCTTAATGCGCCTTGTGTCTATGACACGCAAAACAGCCTGCCTAGCTGGCTCCAAGGGTATCTCAGGACAGTACGCCCGGAGCTTCATGGGAAGGACTTCCCAGCCCTCGACAACCGAGCGCAACACACCGCGTCCGCTGCAGGCAACGGATTCTCTCGTCGAGGATTTGGCGGGAGTCGACTACGAGTCGGATACTCATTCCCAGCATGGGAAGATGAGGAGGATGGAGTGCGCCAACGGCGCGTCGTGAGCCTAGCTCGAGCCTTGCGGACACCGTGTCCGTTCCCCGACCTCTCGACTTCCGAAAAAAGTGGAACTGTTACCAATCGCCTCGATTAGGCAAAGGAGCAGCAATTGAAGGCTACCCACGGGGCAGCTCTCAAGCGCTCGTATTCACGATCGGTTTGCGACCCTCGTATAGAGTACGGCCTCCGCTCAGCGACCGTCCTCGACCGTTAGGCGTCTACGTAGTCGGACCCCTGGCCACTACATAAGCTGAGCTTGATGCCTACCGAGCTCGCGTTTCGGTACTGCTGCACCAACCGTTTAAAGATCTTCTCATCATCTACAGCGGTTTCGCAAGGGGCGAACACCATTAGAATAGTTTGTATCGTGGGTACAGGAGCGTCTTCTTTTTGAGCTCGAAGTCGAGCGCGGTATGGACGTGCGCGTAAGCGCCATCTTGGATTTGAGTTTGCCAAACTCAAGGCGCAACGCCGACTTCCTGCGTATTGTCGCCCTGCGGCATATGTAACAATCCATCAGCTCGGTGGTTTCCCTCACGGGGGATTCTACGACCACAGCAGCCAGCATCTCAGGACCAAAGCTTGAGCTCAGCTCATGACCCTCCAGCCTCTCGGGCTTTTTTTAAGAAGTCCAAGGCGCACGATGACTTGAAGCGTCATGATCCTTCTGATCATAAGCGTCCACAACGTCTGGGCAGTAATACCTAAAAAAAATAAGAGTTCTCGGAGTTTCAGCATCCCCGCCACTTCAGCAGAGACTGCATGCGTAGTACAAATTTTAGCATTTAATAAAACTGAGCTCCGACTTCAAAGTTTTCAACATTTCTTCTGCTTCTTCCATCTGCATTATTTTTCTGCATATCTTGGCTTTCAACCAAGGCATCGCAAACACCAATTCGTCTGGTAGACAGGATGTCATCAACTTCTTTACGGATAGTAAAGGGGCTGTCATCAGATAGCCGTTCGGCTATTCCTCCCCCACCGTCAGCGGGATGCGAGGACCAGCAAGCTCATTCACGCAGATTGGCGTGTATCCTGTAATTTCATGCAAGGCATTGTTGTAAGCGCACTCTACGAGTGGCAGCATGGCGCTCCAGCGCTTCTGGATTTCAGCGCTGACGCTGCAAAGAGCAAAATCAGCGACGCAATTCACGCGCTCAGTTTGACCATCAGTCTGCAGATGGTCAGCTGCTGACATAGTCAACTTGGTGCCCAGAACCCTGAAGTTTGTAGACCAAAAATTCCTAGCGAAGTCGCGGGTCGCTATCAGAGATAATTGACTCCGGGAGTCCATGCTGTCGAAAGGCACGATTTACAAACAGCGTCGCCGTACCCACACCGTCGATGGTATTTGGCACTGCCGCAAGATGATCCATCTTGCTCAAACGGTCCACAAAAACCACGACACCCGTGTTGCACGACGAGTCCTTCGGCAGGACAGACGCAAAGTTCATACTCATGGACTGCCAACATTCGAAGGGTATCGGCAAACTGGTCAGCGCCGTCGCCGCATTCGGAGAGGGTTTCACTCTTTGACACGTCGCACTCGTGCGTGCATTTGTTTTCGTCCATTTGAACAGCTTCGGCAACCAATAGTAGCAACTCACCGATCTGTACATCTTCTCACGACCGAGATGACAACTGAGTAGGGTGTCGTGGGCCTCATAGAGGATATTGAATTATCATCGCGAGGAGCCACAATTCGTGGCGTATCCGCTGTATCGGTGCTATAAAACAGCAACCCGTTATTCAATAAATATCGGTGGACACGTGCGCGCAAACGCGCCGACAACGTTTTGGCCGACTTTCCATACTCCTTTCTCCCGAAAACCTGTAGCAGCGCTACACACATACTACCACCCACGTATGTGGCGCGGATATAACTCATCACTGACGACGTGACCGTCGTGATGTAAGCAACCACATGATCTGGCCTGCTTGACAACGCATCGGTCAAAGCATTCTGCTTCCCTGGCTAAAAAATCACTTCAAAGTTATATTTTGCAAAGAAGATGAGCCACCTAGCCATCCTCTGAGAGAAGTGAGGTGACTAAGTCAAAGTGTGTAATGACGCACGATCTGGGTAGATCACAAACGGCTTTGAGCCAAGCAGGTGCATCCCAAACTTGACAAGTGCATACTTCATCGCAAGTGATTCCTTGTCGTGGACTGAGTAGTTCTCCCCACAGCCCTAATCTGGCGAGATTTCGACGCGATCACCCGATCTTGCCCTTTGGCGTCTGCATTCAGCAGTACTCAGCTGATGGAAAAGCTCTAAGCGTCATAGACGACACTAAAAGAACGATCGGAGTCTGCCAACGCCGGTATTGGTGCATGAAGGAGGTTGTCTTTGACCCCGTCAAAAGCCTCCCGATGCTCGGTGTTCCAACACCATTCCTTATCTTCTTTTAGGAGACTCGATATGGCCAAGCCATTTCCTCATCATTTGCGCCATACTTGTGCAAGTCCTTTTTCTTCTTTGATTCCGGCCAGTCTACACTGGCCAAGACCTTAGCGGGATCTGCTCGAAGGCCACGCTTCCCAATGAAGGACACTAAAAAGGGGATTTCTTCCTAGCCGAATTGCACTTATCAACCTTAATATGTGCACATGCACTCAAGCAACACTCTCAAATGGACGATGTGGTTTTCCACATCTGTCCCCCTGGTGCCGGACGTCTGTGTACGAAGCTGTTGTCGAAGTATGTTTGTGCATACGCCCGGTGGGGCCAGAACAATTGCGTCACAAGACGATTAAATGTTGCTGGTGCGTTTGACAGCCCTAAGGGCATCACCAGCCACTCCCCGACATCGCGATCGGAGTATTCACCGCTGTCAACGTAATACCACTCGCTCTCATAAGAAATTGGTGATAACCATCGACCAAGTCGAGTGCGCTGTATTTGTACAGCCGACCATATTGTTCTGGAGAACATCCTCCCTATGAATCGGCGTCTATGTCAAAATTGTGGCATCGTTTAGCTTATTGTAAGTGTGAACGAGACGCCGCTTGCCGTTCGGCTTCCGAACACAAAACGTGGGGGTCGGACGGGGAGACTTGCCCTCACGCACCATTCCTATGTCGTGCTTCGCACAAAAAAGGTGTCAGTGACGTCACACCGCTCCTTGGGCGGATGCAATTGGCATGTTACGCATCATTTTGTTCCCGGAATCAGGACAATCTCGTGACGCGCACCTCGGTCTGAAAGTAGCACCGACGGCGTTTTAAAACGCTTTGACTAAAGGATCGTGCGGATCTGAAAGATCCTTCAGGATCGATGATCCACTTCATGCGTTCAGCTTCCTCTAAGTACTCTCCAGGACAGCTTCATCCAGAAGCGACGAGGGGTTAATCTCCTCGTTTGGTCGTATATTGACCACTCGGCTTGATTTCCTGCCTTCAAGGCACCGCCAAACTCTTCGAAGGACATCTCGTCTAGCTCAAGAAGAGCCTCCACTGCGGGAATAGCTTCGAGGGTAACGTCGCCGTTTTCCTTTCCCGTCATACCGTTGACAAGGGTATATGGCTGTGCGCAATCGTCTACGGTAGATACACCCTGGGCCAGGGTAGACGCTCTGCGTCTTGCAGATATCATGCGGCTTCGCCGTCTTCTCTCTATAGAGGTTTTATGTCTTATTGAGACCAGTGGGACTACACACTAGGCATCATCCATTCTCCACACTCCCTGCTCCGTCGGAACCTTGATGTTATTAACAATATCCGACGAAGAGCTGCTATTTCCGTAATCTTTGTGCAGTGGATAAAGTGCCACTCCTCGCGCATCAGAAGGACCATGCCCAAGCTGCCTCGGACCACGTCTAACCTTGCCACTCTTGGCATGCAGCGATCGTTCCAATACTTGAGCAGCGCTCAGTGGGTTACGTGCCACTCCTCGTTCAGCCCGCAAGCCATCCTCGGGACTCCTGTCCAAAACACCTTTAGTGTTTTGGACAACTTGGATACCCCGATATCTAGCACATTGACCGCCCCGGACCAGTGCCCACGCCAATAGCGCTTCTGCTTCCTCACAGGCGTGGGTTCATGACTCATCACCAAAGCTCCACTAGGAGACGTGCGCGTAGCGCCCAAGCTCGTCGATTTCCAGTCGATCCATGGTGCATGGTCTTCCAACCATGCCATACAAAGAATGAGGTCGTACCGTGAATCCAAATCGAAGACTAGACAGCGTTCAACGCTTTCAAAGTCAAGAAACTTGACACCGAGGTCCACAGGGACCTTCGGCACCGTGACACATGTTCCCGTCGCTAAGCAAACAGTGATAGTGTCACTCAGCCGAGTTTTCAGCACCTCAGCATACAGCTGACTTCCTTCGATCGTGGAGCGTCTAGCATACCTGCCCGAGCTCCAGAGTCGATTAAGATTTCCCTTGGCTCCCCAAAGCTCTTCACGGTCGCTTTTACGACCATCAAGCCTGGCTTGTATACACGTTCGGTGTTCCAGAGCACTTAGCTCTTTGGGGCCGGGTCCTGCTTTCCCAGTAGAGCGCCCCGCACTTGCTGTGTGTTGTCGTTTCCCCGCATTAAACCAGTCTGGTTGAAGCCGGGATGTCGGGATGACAAACTTTTACGCGTCTTGCGCAAGGGACAACCAGTCCGGGGGTGACAGTTGTCTCCATATAGAAGACACCGTCGGGTGTTTAAATGCTGCTCCTCAGCTTGAAGCTCTCCCTCCTCTTTCTCAGCATGGCTCATATCTATTGGATCAGGCAGCTCGACGAGCTCTGAGGGTGTGCATTCCAACCAAGTTGTGCCGATTTAAGATGTGATCGGCATCTGAAAAGAAGACGGATGCACACGAGAGACTTCCAATCTGGCCACGATAGTGCATAGGCCCTAAATTAAGACGGCCGCTGCGACCGCCTCGAGGAGAGGATCTGCTGCCATCCCGGCAATGAGATTATTCAACTCTTGGACAAATCCACCAATTTCTTCTTGTCCTGTCGAGCAGCAAGGATTCGCAATCTCGCGCGATGTGCCTGATCAGGCGGCGAGAACACTCGCAGAAGCTGACGCCTCAGCTCCTTCCAGGAGAGGAACGCACCTTCAACAAGAAGCACCGTACGTTAGTGCCCATTTTCGCGCTCGGCCTCCGAGCTTGTAGATAGCTAGCGCCACGTGCTGTGCTCGATTCGGAGCATGGCAGATGCCATAGCCATCTCGGTCTCTCTTATCCAGAGCAGACGATTCTGTCTATATTTACCCTCGAAGGTTTTAACGCTCATTATGAGCGGCCCGGGCCGAATGGAATCATCCGTCATTGACGCTGACAGCTTCTGCTGTCAGTGCTCTAACAGAGCATTTTCATACCTTGAAAACGCCTCGCACCATTGCGCAAAAGAGGTGCTCCACGCCCTCAGGGCCCAGCAGGGACATCAGCTTATCAAGCCCGTCCTGCATGCCCTGGGGCAATTCGGAGTAATCGTCTATTCTCACAAAGAATCAGTCGTAACGACTCAGGCGTAGATTGACTACGAGTTCTACTAAGTGCAGCAAGGCTGCCATAGCTTTTTGCTTAGAGGAAGCTAAGACCACCAACCTTACGTTCTTTACAAGAACCAGTACGAGTGTAGCGGATCGCAACCAGGGCGAATGATCTCTTCAATTCAAAATTTATACTGTATTTGACCTAATTTATAAAGTAGAACCTAATTAATATGCCTTAGTACTGCCACGTCATTGTGTGATTGAACTTATGTTTGGCCACACCATCATGTGTGACCCGCCCTTTCATACAAGGTACGGCTAACGCCGTTAAAGCTTGTCTCGTTTATTCAGATCGTTTCCGCAGTCGAAAGCAAGTAAAACCGAAAATTTCAGGGCTTAAATCCGTGGTAACGCCTTTGGAAAAGCATTTAAAAATTTTGCACAAAGAAGTGTTGAATTTCCAGCCACTGGTAAATCATATGTATTTCACTTCACTCTCTGGACGACAATCTTGCGAACATGTCGACTTTTGTTCCAGCACTCGTTGCGCTATGATTGAGCCTTAAATCGCTGCTTGCGCTTGCGACTTTCATTTATACATGGCGACTGTTAAATTTCTGCACGTGATGTTCCTTCTTATAATCGCCTCATAGTTAATAGTTGAGCCCACAAAAGAAGATATCAACTTCACGCGATTCTGACAGACAGCCTGCATTTCCTAAAACAATCAACGATCACATGCGAGATCAACTTTCATGGACCGACGTATTCTTGCAGCACAATTCACGCGGATCATGCAAATATGCGGATTACGCTTGTACGAATCTTTATTGTCGAAAAGACTGATCATGTCATGTGACGATGCAACTTGGAAGTTTACTGAGATGTAGATATTCGGAAGGGGAACATTAATAACGACTATTGCCGCCTTGCATGATACACCAATGTATTATCTAGATTGAAAAACACTGTAATAACCTTCTGAATACTTGAATCGTCAAGCACTTGCGAAACCGATTGTGTCACTGCTTACCACAGGGACAGTCGATGCATTTCACTCTTATATAATGTTTTCTTAAGCCATGCAACCTAAGGAAAATGCAGCTTCGACCGAAATGCCGCACGTCAGTGCCCATTCTCGCGCTCGACCACCGAGCTCTGAGATTGCTAGCGCCACGCGCTGTTGCTCGGTCTGGAGCATGGCGAATGCGATGGTAATCTCGACCTCTCTCACCGAGAGCAGGAGATTCTCTCAATCCTTCCCCTCAAAGACCTCAACGCTCACCATGAGCGGCTTAGAGCGGGGAAGTTATCTGTTACTGGCGGTGGCGTCATAGACGCAAATAAAGCAGAGATTTTCCGATTTGCAAACGCTTCTAGACGCGCTGCGATTGCCTCGGGACCTTGTGCTAGAAGGTGCTGCATGCCCTCAGGGCCAAGCAAGGACATTAGCTTGTTAAGCCCGTCCTGCATGCTCTGGGGCAAAGAGAAAAATTGTTCCATTCTCACTCCTTACAGAGGATCAGATTAAACGACGACTCAGGTGTAGATTGACTACAAGTGCTACCAAGTGTTGCGGGGCTGCCGTAGCTTTGCGCTATGAGGAAGCGAAACTTAGGTCACCGACCTTTCGTTCTATACTTAGAATAAGTTCGAGTTTAGCGGATCGATACTCCAAGAGTATTTATTGCCTTAATTTAAGGCTTGTTAGCGCTTCCGTTTTAGAACCAAAACTGACTTCTATTTGTTTTTATCTGCGGCAAAGCCGCCTAATGTTAAATGTATAGATATTTTTGAAATATATATATAGTAAAATCTAAATACATACATGACTACAACGGCTACCCAGCCACATACC
>NW_020189293.1:2112882-2122837 GCF_900000015.1 Plasmopara halstedii
TCGTTTGCACTGAACAATGCAGTGCATTCGTCTACCGGCTACACGCCTTTCTACGTAAACGGGCTGATTCACGCTTGCGTCCCGCTGACTCCGCCATCCCATGGCTAAGGGATTGGTGGGGGGAGGAATAGCCAAACGGCTAGCTGATTTCAACCCCCTCAACGTGCGTAAAAAAAGTCGCAGACTTCCTGTCTACCAGATTGAGTGTCTTACGACACGTTCACGATGCGATGGCTGAAAGCCAAGACATACAGAAGGAATAGCATACGGGAAAGGAAGAGGAGATGTGGAAAACATCGAGGACGGAGATCTAGTTTTAATAAATGCTTAAAACCTTCCTACAAATGAAGTTTCTGCTGTCTTTAAGACGAAGCCGTGGGCGAAGCAGCTCCGTCCACGGTTTATTGGACATTTCAGGGTTGTGGCCAAGCGAGACCTAGCGTATACGCCGAGCCTTTCGAAAAGGATGCGCTCCCTCCCGGTGTTTTATGCGGGCTTGTTTAAGCCGTACCAGAATTTTGCGCAAGTGAACGCGGAAGCGTTGGCGCTGAAGCGGCGCTCAGCAGCGCTCGTCCACCCAAGCGCTGAACCAGCAACCGGTTCTGAGCGCGGGATGCAATAACATTCGATTCTAAACGCGCAAGGCGTTCTACCGTCGCGCGGAGTGACGTATTCGCCTGCTCGACGGCTAAGAGTTGCTCCGACATAGCACGATAATCTCCAACGCGTGGCAGTCGGTGCACAAGATGCTCCAGACTCTCGAAGTCTTCCGCACAGCGGTAGGCGACCTCGGAGAGATGCTCGGCAGGCACAGTGTCGATGACGATGGACTTTTTCATTCAACGCTCGAAGGGTATCGCGAGTCACCTGGCGGCGATCGATCAGGTCGTCATTGTCCGCCGCCGACTCTTCTCGATGAGATTGGTGGCGTCCACTACCATGTGGAATGCCTTGTGTGTCGACGTCGTTGACGGGGTTTAACCCAATATCTTGTGAAGTGGCGGGGATACTCTAACTCCGAAAACTCGTGGGAGATTGAGGTGCCACTTTGGCAAGACTACCTAGACGTCGTCGACGCTTATGATCAAAAGGATCATGACGCTTCGCGTCGTCTTGCACACCTCGCTTCTCGGCAGTAGCCAGGGAAGCTGGAGGTCCATGAGCTGAGCTCAAGTTATGGCCTTGAGCTGCTGTGATCGAAGACGCATCCGTGTGAGAAACCATAGAGCTCGCGAGAGCGTTATGGATTTTTCCATATGGATTTTTCCATATGTCGCAGGGCGACAATACGCAGGATGTCGGCGTTGAGCCTTGAGTTTGGCAAACTGAAATCTAAGATGGCGCTCAACACCTACGTCCACATCCTTGTGGCTTCGCGGTTAGGGAGACAGCAAGGAAAGTTTCCGGTGCCGCTGCACCAATCGCTCAAAGGGCTCATCGTCACCTACAGGGTTTCGCCAGAGGTGAGCACCACAGGGATGGTCCGCATTGCTGGAAAAGAAGCACCTCCTTTTTGAGCTCGAAGTCGAGCGCTATACCGATTCATTTGGATACCAAAAAGCGAGCTCGCAGAGCGTTCCACTGATCAAGCTCAGCTCGTGTAGTGGCCGGAGGTTCGACTCCGTAGACGCCTAACGATCGAGCGACCGCGTCTTTCGCGTCAGTAACGGGATCTGCCGAGCGGAAGCCATATTCTACACGAGGGCCTAAGACACAACGTGGATGCGAGCGCAGAATAGTCGCCCTATGCTTGGAACCAGCTAGGCTGGTTGTTTTGCGTGTCATAGACACAAAGCTCATTAAGCGGAGAGTGTGGAAGGTTATCTTTAAAGTGACAGTGTCTCAAAAACGCGAGCCTCGTAAGAGGCGACATTAAATGTAAATTGTTGATATTCACAATTTCAATGAGGAAGAGTGTACCGGGGTTACACGTACCCTGTATGAAAGGGCGAATCGCACAATCTTGTGTGACCGTACGTAGGTGTGGATGTCATAAGATAGTGTAATCACACAGTGGCTTGGTCACACCGTAACAAGAAGCAACCACGTGGCAGGATTGCCAGTAGTAATGCAAATTAATTAGGTTTTACTATGTAAATTAGGTATTACTATATGAACTAGGATTCGATACTGGCAGCTCTGCCGCAACTAAAACAATAAAATACAATTTCAATTTTGAACGGAAGAGTTCATTAACCTTGGCTAAAATTATAAAAATTCTTGGAGGCATTTGCGGCACTCGCACTGAATCTTGTAAAGAACATATGGTTGGTGACGTTAGCTTAGCTTCCGCTTATCAAAGAGCTACGGTAGCTCCGCTGCAGGGACCCTGTGCGTTTCAAGGGCTGTAAAACTACCTTGAAGCAGAAGTATGTTCAGCTCCAGGCGGTGGTCGAGATGTCACGTCGTCTCTTCAGGGAAATGTTTACATTCTCCTCGGGATATCGAGCGAGTAGCTGAACTTCTTTTGGGTCACGTCTTTGAGCGGTCTGCAATTTCAGGGTCCCGACTTTTTGAGCTCATAGCCTGCAGACACTGCATCGGTAGTTTTACTGAAAAATTATCACCTACTATATAATATCCTTGTATCTGCATGTGGCTGCTGCACATCCTGGTAACGGAATAAAATCTGTATCTTCTAACTATTTCACATTTATTACGATGTGTAGAATAACGTATCACTTCACATTAATTTCAGTAGTATCTGCTGATCTAAACTCTGTGTGTTTGCTGACGCGATCTCTTTGAGTCAAAGTCTTCTTTGTGAGAGGTGCACGGTTACCCCGTTGCACTTAGCAGCACTTTAATACAATCAAACGGCCGAGTCGTAAAACGATTGCATTATTAGCTCGAATTGAATATGAGTGCTCGAGTACATTGGTGGCCATGATTTTGTTGTTGCTCCACGCGGAGCCGACACTCGTGAAATAGTGGGTCTGAGGAGTGGAATATTTTTTCTTCAAAGAACATTTGGGTAATTCTATCCTTTGATGCATTAATATCACGAAGTTGGGACAAGAGACTCACAACGCGTGTTATCGTTTGATAGTAGAGTGCGACATGGAATTGACTTATTCCACATACCAAATACTGGCTCAGGCACCAATGGCTTCCATCGAAAGCACAAGGTGACGCCACTGAAACTCTCGTACATGATCAACACAAAACGGTTATGGTAAAAATGAGTAAATATCTCACTCGGTACCGACTTCATATGTGAGAAAGGCACGGAACGAGCTGTGCATGCTAATAATAAGCTGAATACGGCCGGCTCAAACGCTGATCCTAATATGGACGTTTTACCAAACTGCGTTGTCGGCTTCATTTTGTTCAGTGTATTTGATCAAATGGAAACTGCTGATAAGAGACAGTAAATTGCTCTCATCGCGGCATTTTATCCAAGCGGGGGGGGGGGCTCTAGGAATGGCAGGTTATACCACAGGACCCGTCAATCTCACCGGTAAAGCTCAATCGAGAGAAGAGAAGAGTGTGTAAGCAGCTGATCAGACCACGTCGTGGCTATCCACGAAGCTATCCCGACCAAATTTTTATCAATCGTCGTGCAGAGCACGGACAGTCGGGTGTCAAAAGCCTCGTTAAACACATGCGAGCAGTGCTCAAGTGCTTGCGCTTAAATAAGCTACTCGTCAAATATGTAGACAAGTGTGTCGTTCAGCACTGAGAAGCTCATTATTTGAGGTGTTATATGGCTTAAAAGGCCATCGTAGATTAGCTAGTGCCTCTATCATATAAAGCAAAAAGGAGAAGGCTGTTCCGGCTCATTACTTGCACAAGCAAAGTTTAGACTACGTCGACATGGTACTACCCCTCATCAACCTCTTTAAAAGAACGTAATTGTTGTCGGGATGCCGAGGAAAAAGCCTGTAAAAGTAGATTTCATGCGTGCCCGGATACTGTCTCTTCGATTCAAATTGGTCATTTCACGTCGTCCGTGATGTATCAGTCTTTACAATAGGCTCCACATTGTTTCACGCGAATATAACTGGGCATGAACGCTAGTACTGCTTAGTTCTTTTCTGTACAAAGCTATGAAATGAGCTACCCGGTTCATGTCAAGGAGCTCCTGCACTAAATAATCCCCCACAAGTCTAAAGTGCACCTGCTTGGCGCAAAGCCGTTTGTGATATACGTCGTTGAACACAACGATATCGTCACCTCATCTATCATAGATAATAGCAAGGCGGTAACCTTTCTTTGCTGTGTATATCCTAAAGGAAAAGCATACGCCGGGTCGGATTAATATGGTGGTGGATCGCTCTGGCGTCGTAAATTGTTGCAAATCACAATGGTGACACCGACAATTGATAAGACGATACGTACAGCGTACAAGTCAGATGCAACATGTGTTGTGCTGAAAGCTTGAGAAACAAGAAGTGACCGAAAACAGATGTCGCGTTTATGAAAGCACACGGTTCCAAGCCTGCACCGCTATCCCTTTTCCCATGTGCTGCTGTATTACTGCGTCAGAAAACGTATGACACTAGTATCACACCATAAGGACCGCAAGCACACGATACACATGATGTCTATTCCGGTGTCCACATTGATAGCAGTAATAAATATTGCTCGGTGAGCGCTAGGTACTTATGATATGACATGTACAAGCGAGCAAACACATACGTGCGCACCACTAAACCAGGTCAGCGGGTCAAAACGTTGCCGCAAGCTTGGCCAGCCTGCCGGTACTGGCTGAGTGCTGGTGGTCCGTCAGTATAGATTTGACGTTTGGTCTACCGAGGTATTGCGGTCGTTGTGAATTGTCTCGTTGCTGACAGCGATTATGTGACCGTTGGAGATACAGCCAAACTATTTCTCGACAGAGTGCTTCACTCAAGGCTTGCCAATAGTCGTTGTATCTGATGGAGAGCACGCTTCAAAGCGGAGGTTTGATAATCATTATACAGGAGAATAGCACCAGATTGAAATGCAAACCTCTGAGCAGACGGTCAGATGAAACTCATGAATATCCTTGTGGATTATATCCTCCGGAGTACTTGAGCGGATTGCCCGCGGTGCTTGAGCGAGATGCTCCCACATAAATGAGGCTGTGTTATATTACATTGCACATGGTGCTACATGCTTTGCCTGATTTTACATAAATGGTTAGGTGTGCATCGGGTGCCTTTGATACCGCCTCGAAGTGACTCCAGTCTTTATAAAGGATTGATATCAGCCCGGCTGCAATTTGCTGCAAACTCAGCAGGTGTTCCTCAACCAGATAATCAGATTGAGCTCATGCGCAACGCTATGGTTGAAGCCAAGGCAAACAAAGCAACGCGCCGGTGCCATGCCAGATGCAGACGATACTCAAACGAATATGTTGTGGGACAAAGGTGGATACTACGGATACAATCAAATCACCCACACATGCAGTGTCTTCAGTGTTTCAGATTGAGTTGCAACCATGCTAGATCAGACCACTTACAGTCGTAACGAAAACGAGATCGATTTATACTCCGAATATCCCAAAGTGAATGCGAACACATCCTGAATTCTGCGTGAGCTTCTCAAAACCATACCACAATTTGCACTTACAGACCAGTCAGACATAGTAACGTCCCTGTAGCTGTACAACCTATTGCTCGATCCAAAAATTGACACGTTTTTTTGCCGCAGCGCCCCTCCCACTAGTGTGTAGTGCTCGTAAGATCTTAAACGGTAGTTGTTACAGAAAGCCCACTGGGCCTGGCGGGGCTGTAAATAGCAGGAATTGAAGGTCATGGGCTGTCGTCTCGACGTTCGTATAATGTTTTCTTTGCATAGTCAAGCCAATGACGACACTTTAAGCGGACGTGCGCTTCGCTGATGTTGACTGCAAGAGCCTTAGGACGGGTGATACGGCGTGTTTTTCGCGCCCAGCGTGCAAAGTGAGCTCGATACTTGGGGTCCAGGATTGATTACCTGTGGATTCATAAAGCACTCGCAAAGCAGCTTTCTTGCCTTTTTCTGCTTTTAGTGAAAGCGAAAGGCCTTGGCGCATAGACCTGTAAAGGGTTGCACCAGCGCGGCAAGCGACAACAAAAGATACGCAGCTGGAATCCTGGCGGGATAACTTTAAGTGAGAGCCGGCGTGACTCTTGCACTTGCAGCAAAGAATGTTGGGCTTTTTGAAACAGATCCGGCTTGGTGAAGACGAGCTCCCCGTTTTCGTACGTGATACAATGTGGTATCATAGCATTTTTTGCCGATGAAAAGTTTGCGGAGTCCAAGGCTCATGTAGCGGAAAGGCTATTCCTACTGCTTGGTAACATTTAGGCCGTGTGTCGTCAGGTGATAGAAGAGACCTGAGATTAGAACCAACAAAGCAAGTCACTACGACAGAATTTATTGAATAACCATTCGGCAACCCCAATAAAGCAAAACCAAAAATATTTTTCGGCTTCGTTTGACGCGGCGGCAATGATTTTGGCGTCAAAATGCTCGTAATCATTTAGCGCGTCAGTCGTGGAGCCGCGCCTTTCTTAGGGCTCGTTGTGCCATTCGTTTTGGTCTACAGGAGTGGACTTCCGGTGCAAGTATGCTTTTAATAGCAGGAATATTGGGTGCAGAGAGCGGGGTGGGGTTCCAGGCGCAGTAGATTTTGATGGATCGGTCAGCGTCTTAAACGTGACCTTCAGCGTGGTCCACGTCTTGGCGAGGAGTATTTGTTGTAGTTTTTTGTATTTCTCTACCACATTCGGTACAATTGTACGAGAAATTCATCGCACTTTGGTGTAATTTTGAATACATATCAGAACCAAAGGTTCAGCATCTTTGGTGATGATGGACCTTTGAGAAGAGGGAGCCATAGTACGAGTGAACTGCTAAGCCGGTTAGGTTGTCCTTTTGAAAAATAATGAGGATTTACATATAAAAAGGAGACACTATATTATAAAAAAAGTAAATAATTAGTATCAGTCCGACTCGCATTATCTCTAAATGTGTGTGTATCTGAAAAGTCAGATTAACTAGAGGTAGTAGCTCTTGTTTTGGAGCGCGCAAAGTCAACAGCTGTCTTTTGTTAAAGCGTACACATAAAGTCATTTTTTCTCTGTGCAAAATTCACAACACCCCGATGCATCCTGTCCCCAAATAAAGCATCGCACGCTCGGCGTGTAACTCATTCCTTATAATGTTTTATCAATTATGCGAAGGAGTGTAGTTGAGCTAATGTCAACAAGTCGAGTTGCATGTGGTAGCTACTTTCCCAAAAAGGGTTGAGCCAATTTGTAGTGGTATCACCAGAAAGCGGGAATTTATATACCATATATATGATATGAGGTAAGCCTTGTAGAGGCATGTACAGCGGTTCTCAACGCAACGTCAATGAGACAAACTTTTGTTGCAGCACTGCGGCTTCCTCGCGCAAGATATTCGGGGAATATTCACCGCAAAATAATTTACGTGCTCTGTTTCACCATCAGTTTGCAGATGGTAGCGGCTGACATTATTATCCTGGCTCCCAGCTTCTTAAACAATTTCAGCTTAATATTTGCTGTAAAGCACAGACCCGATCCAAAACGATCGTCAATGACAGGCCATATTGGAGAAAAACTTGTCGAAGCATTTTAGCTATATTCCTGTTGGTGATAGTAATGTTCCTGATTGCAGCGAGACGAGCCGTTTTTTAGGCGATCCACAAAGACCACAATCGCAGAACCAAACAACTCTTTCTAATCTAATCAGTTAAATATCTTGCTTATGGACTGGCAACACCATACCAAAGGAGACAGGCTGGAGAAGGGCACCATCGTATGTGACAAGGGCATCAAACGTAGACTTATTTGAAATGTGTGTGTATAAGCTTACCCATTTTACTTTTGGGCCATCAAAACATAGCGCTACCCAATTATCTCTTGTGAGGCGGCCTTTATTATTTGTTTCGCTTAGCATTCGGTACTAGAGGTCCTCATCATGAGCTATACAGTCAAATGAGTCAGTGCTCACGTACAGCAACAAGTCTTGGGATGAGCAATAGCTATGTAAACTTGCAGCTGCGTGCTTGATAAACTTGCAGCTGCGTGCTTGATAAACTTGCAGCTGCGTGCTTGATAAAGCAGCAGCATATGAGTTTTTGACCCCTCGAATCTTTTTGCAACACAACACATGTTTTGTCACCCGTACGCGTCACGAATTGTTATTTGATTGTTGATATCACCATAGTACCATACAACTGTTTATAGTCTGGTCGACAAGGGAAGCGCAATTGACGCCAGATTAAGCTGACCCATCTTGAACTTACCTCACAAAATTTTCATCAAAAGTATATATAGTCTGCCTTTATCTGCAAGAAATATGGTGACATGTTCTCGCATGGGTTGCATATGGATTAAGATTCAAGAAGTTGCATCATGAACTCAACAATACTTTATAGTAGACTCCTTGTCACAAACAAGATTTTCCTCTTCTCCACCTCAGCCTGGCGAATGGCAAATGTGATGACATTGTCATTGCCCACCGGCATTTAATGAGAACAAATCAAGGCATTTGGCAAATTCGTAAGCGTCGCAAACGACATGATATGACTGATCTGCCGAAATTGGAGCACTAAGGAGAAGTTTATCATTACCTCAAATTCACCTCTTCTGCCGCATCCAAGCACCATTTCACGGAGATTTATGGAAACAGTGTCGTGTCAGCATAATTTGCACTATATTTTTGCGAGAGGTAAGCCTGGCCAAATTACTACCCTAAGTTCATTTGAGATACAGTTTGTAACAATCGTATCATTTTCAAAAAAATCTTGCAGATCCTGCTTTTCATGGAAGAGCTCATACAAAGCGAATTCATTTTGGTGCCAAAGACCCCCCCTGTCCCTACCGGCAAAATTGTTTGTTGAAGCTCTTACACTCGAGAACCGCCCGTGAGTGTTTGATGTAGATCTGTACATCCGACAACACGTGCACTGCACGACTATGGACGAGTACAACGTCATAATAAATTCGTGGATGGCTCCAGATTTTCCCGAACAGTTGTTTCCGACGATCCAAAAAATATTTGTGGCATCACCAACCACTCCTAAGCAATCCGCTCGGAGTATTAACCGCAGTGAGAGGGATATCGCTGTCTTTCAACCGCATTTGATAAAATTTATCAGCCAGGACAGGGGCACTGTGCAAAGTGTAACCAGCCATGCTGTTCTAGTATATATTATTATTTAGAATTGATGTTTGCGCCGGAAACATGACTGCATTTAGCGTATTTAAGCATGCGCATTTCGCTACTGATCATAAGTCTTTCTGTCAGAGAAAATCGGCGTTTAGTGAGAAACTGTATTGACGCTTGCCAAAACGATTTGTGCTTCACGTATGTAAATGCTTCAAGGGCGCCACATTGTTTATTGGTAAGGTTCATGCCATGTGACGCTATACTTGATTTCGCGAACCAAGTCAATATCATAAGTCATTTCCTTAATGGGGGTAACAAACGTGGTTGGCCCTTATCACCACGTAGTAAGATTGATTTTTCTATTACAAGTGCTCCAAAGGATCTGTTGGACCCCTAAGAATAGCTGCCCGCTCCTCGCACACAGTGCTTCTCAATGATAGATTCGTGCCATCCGTATCATTTTGGTGGCCCCATCGTCATCTAATTTCTTCCTCATGCCCCGAGGGATAACTCTTTCGGCTCTATAAGATTTATGACGGAGATAGTGATGGTAAAATCACAACCTTTAGCACTACTACAGCATCATCTCCACAAATGCAGTAAAATGCCTAAAGTAACACTGACTCAAATAATAAACAGCAGACTCTGCCGCAGGAAGCAGGAGCTCACAACTGTCTTTTACCGTCTTCTCAAATTCATACCCTGGGGTTACTCAAACAGTTCTTCTTACGACCTCAGCAATGATATGCTCTCGATACCACGATACACAAACGATCTTTTCTTCTTTATTTTGAAATCACGCCTTACTGCTGCTTTGCCGTCTGAGATCTGCTGTACACATCTAGCA
>NW_020189293.1:2122847-2135472 GCF_900000015.1 Plasmopara halstedii
TTTCAGCGAACCAAGTTGCAGTCTAACGGACACGCAAGCCTGGTTGAGGCAATAATCGATTGGAACTGTAAATGTCCTCGATCTTAATGGGGGAGAGTGTAACGGGGTTACACTTTTCCTGGTAACAGGGGTTGTGTCAGACCAGATGGGCATAGTGTTACCACACCCAAACAAAAATACGGTACGGGGCTGGATAGCTAGTAGTTATACATGTTATTAGATTTTACTATACATATTCAGGAAAATCTATGCATTTCAAATTAGGCGGCTTTACCGCAGAAAAAAAAATAAAGTCAATTTTGATTTCAAACTGAAGAGTTTATTAGCCTTCTTGGTATATTTACTCTTGGAGTAAGCGGATTGCTATCCGCTAAACTCGTACTTGTTCTGAGTATAGAACGAGAGGTCGGTGACCTAACTTACGCTTACTAAAGGCGCAAAGCTACGGCAGCCCCGCTGCACAAGACAAATCAAATACACTGTATTAAAGTGCAGAACTACACTAAAAAACTTTTACTTGTCGCCCTTTGTCTCAATCAAATGCATTATGCATGAGAAGAGCTTGAACCGCATTATTTTGAAAACGGAAATGACGCAATTGCAGGGATCATACTCAGAATACAGTAGCGGTTTGATGGCGTCTGGGTCTAGCTCGGCTGGTTGCAGTTGATATGACTATATCAACTTGTGAAACGTCGTTAGGTGTATTCGACGTCATCATGCAGCAGCTCGTTTCATAGCAACACACTATATACTATAATCGGGCTGTAGACACAAACGGTATGCGTTCATCGTCGTGTAGGTGTGCAATCACGATAGATGGCGTACACGCGTCTGACAGAGAAATAGCAAACACGTGCCTCTAGCGCACAAATCGAACGACATTTTATGCAACAGACTTGATTTGGTTTAGACCAATAATTTCAAACATGTAATTGAGGTAAACATGCACAAACTAACAACACCGTTACGTTGTGCTGTAGTAGGACATAACTCAAATGATATGCTTTGACTTAAGAAAATCGATTCTACGAATCAAGCATGATAGCATCCGTGTAAAGCTTGGTCACAAAGAAGTCACAGAATTGCGGCACTCTCGACATTAAAGGTATGTCAGCTATTTCCTACGATTGACGTATTTTTATAATGGCAACAAATGAAGGCATTTAAGGAAATTATAGAGACGAATTATTACCAATAATCAAAGCATTTGTCATGAACGCCATGCGCGCTAATTGTAGTCGTTTCTATCGCCAATTCTCAACTTTTGGAGTAGTTTTTGACGTAGATGGTGTACTATTACGTGGAAAAACGCCGATTCCAGGAGCGCGTGAAGTATTAGAGGAGCTGGAGGCGACTAAAATTCCGTTTGCTATCATGACCAACGGAGGAGGGTACCCCGAGTCGAAGAAAGCGCGGCAAATTGAGTCAATATTAGGCGGAAAAGTGTCAATTCCTGCCGAGCGCGTGTGCATGAGCCACACACCCATGCGCGAGTTAGCGTTAAAGCATGGAGACGAGTTGGTGTTGGTAGTTGGAAAGGACTGTGACGAACTTCACACAGTTCTGGCGAACTACGGCTTTAATCACGTTATTACTGTTGACCAGCTACACTGTCATTTTCCTAGTATGTACCCAGACATCAAGGTCCGGGAGCCATTGGCTCACAATGGACGCTTTGATTCCCAGCCGTTTGCTGCTGTCTTCGTTCTCATTGATCCAATTTATTGGGGACGGGAGCTTCAAATAATTATGGACATTCTGTGCTCTCCCTCTGGACTTTTTGGTCTACGCGCCATCGACGGAGACAGCAATGGAGAACGTCAACACGTTCCTCTATATTCTGCATGCTCTGACTTTCAGTATGTAGGTGAATTTCATTTACCACGCTACGGCGCAGGCGCCTTTCACGCAATGCTAGAGGATCTGTTCACGCGCACAACCGGTCACAAGCTAGTTAAGACGCTGTATGGAAAGCCTCAACGCTCTTCGTTTCAGTTTGCTGAAACGCTTATTGACAGACAACATCAAAATGTGGCTCGTATTTACATGATTGGAGATAATCCATCGACAGACATTTGTGGTGCAAACGACGCTGGCGGTAGGTGGAAATCCGTATTGACGCTCACGGGCATGCACAGTGGCCCGGCAAATCATGAAATACATAAGGCGTATCAAGTTGTAGATGATGTGGCTCAGGCGCTCAACTTTATGAAAGAGGACTTTGCCAAGATGCAGATGAGTGAATGATGTGGTGTATAATTTAGAGCTGCCTGATGCGATGTTAACAGAAGTATTTGACGCATGGGCTAGATAGAAACTTTGAAACGAGTTTATAAGTGCCTACGGTGTTGATATTGGAGGTGCTAATCTCGTGCTTGATATCTTACATGTAGCTGGTTGAGCTACAGTTGGGACAGTTGGGACAGTAGGGACGCTTGTGGGTACAGTAGAAACTGCAGGAGCAGATGCAGGACTTGCTGTTGGAACTACGGCTTGTGATAGGACCGAAAAACTAGCGGTAGATGGTGCAGACGTGAAGTTAATCACATCATTACCGGGCAGAGGTATCATATTTGTATTTGAACCATTTTGGTCACCCGCCGCTGGTACGGTAGGTGCGTTGCTATCAATATTCTCAGTTATAGCAAGTTGCTGCCCTCCATTAGCCAATTCCACCTCTGCTTGCACAATTCTCGCTTCTATGACTTTTTTCGCTTCAAGAGCTTTTTCTCGTTCCAACTGCTGCAATCGCGCCTCTTCACCGATATAGTAGTTTTCTACTTCATTCATCTGTGCCTCAAACTCCTCTCGCGACACAAAGCCTCGCGAGTACAAGCTTTTTTTATCTTTATCACGAAGTTCTTCTGCAATACGATTCGTAATTTCATGAAACGAAGCATCCACGTCAGCTGTCACGTCCCCCAGAAACTCCATCCAAATTTTGCCGGCTGTTTTTGCATTATTTCCGTCCGCCACAGTACTAACCTTTTCTTCCTCAGAAATATTTGCGACGTTAATATCATCTTCGCCTTGTTCACTATCATCATCACTTTCGTCCTCCGTGCCTGGAGGCGACTGATTACGTAGGGCCTTTAAATACGTTAAATACTCACTCGTATGCTTTGCATGCTCTTCATCTAGCTCGCTGTCGTCGATCAAAGATCCAAGTTCACAATTCCAGCAAACATTTTCATCGCCATTGTCTTTCGCGCACTTTAAATGGTAGAATTTTGTACACTTCGGACACTGTATCAATCGATATCGCGCTACCTTTTCTTCGCACAATTCACAAATGGCCCTTTCAGGTTGTGTCCTCTTTCGCTCGCTCTCAATAGCCGGGACGTACGACTTCTTTGAGTCAGACACGCTTCCATTTGACGTAAGATTTATAGCATCGTCAATGTTCAAAAGACTGTTCGAATTGATTTCATGACGATGATTTGGCAGCTCATCGCTATCATCAGAATCACTTAAATGCGTAAGATCCACCACGTCCAGGAGTCGGAGCTGGGAACGACTCGATTTTTCAAAATTTACCTCTTCATCTGCGCCAACATCTCCACACACACGCATGAAAGCCAGAAATTCTGGACGGCAATATCCTAGCACAGGAGGCTCCACTGGCAGAGTTTTAAGAGCTGATGCATGGTCCTTGACAACTCCAATACTGTCAGGTTCAGCTAACGTTTTTGAAACTGGAAATTGTAAAAGTTGTTTCTCGAAACCTCTTTGCTGCAAAACGTTTGCAACGCGCCTTTTCTTAGCAACCAGGACAGTTGGGTTTGCTGCTCTATGAGATTCAGATACACTATTTGTGTCACCTAATGTTTTCGCCTCAATGGATGAGATTTGTGATGTTCGATTTTCTGCAACTCTGCGCTGCTGTTCGTCACCAATTCGCCTCCTCTTGGCTATAATTAAACTCGGGTTTGCTTTTGTTTGAGATCCAGATGAATCTTTTCGAGCATCAGATGAAGAAATAAAATTAATACCTACAGATCTGACTGGTCGAGACCCTGTTTTTGTCGTCAGTTCATTTGTTGGCAGGACCGATTTGGGAGGCACCGATGCAGAGACTTCGTTTTGCGCCAATTCAGCAGACTTTGTCATGCCGGGAGGCGAGCTCGTTTGCTTCGGTGATGATGCAATATTGGGTGATAATGTCTTTTTTAGGGGTGTCAGTAGCGTTGATGTGTCAGGTGGAGACTGAGTGTTCGAAGCCTTAAAAGGTTGTAGTGGCACAATCGCTGCTTCTGGTTCTGAAGATATCGTTGCAGATAGAGACTGCACTGCCGTAGAAAACAGCTCTAATGTTGTTGCATGACAGGCTGATGCCAATGTGTTTGTTGCGGTTTCTGCCGTTGGTGTAAAAATCTTTGATGCCGGATTTTCTACGCTTGCTGCGATCGAATCCCCGTTTGCGGTGGAAATCGATGGAATTGATGATTCTGTAAATGGCACTTCTACATCATTCGTCATTGCTTCTGCCTCAACTATCACAGAATTCACGGTTGAACATGCTGCTGGCTTCACATGTCTTGACAAAGAAACGTCTGATGATGGCGGCTTTGGATGACTTCGCCTAGCTAAAGCCAAGCCATGAAATACCGTACGAAAGTCCGAGACCTTGAATTCAACAGTGTCAAATACTCGTGATTGAAAGAAAAGATCCAATTTGCTTAAGTCAGTGTGGTCTGTTTCTTTATCTTTTGCACTAGTGGACGCAACATTGGTAGCGAGCTTCAAATTGCTGTCTCTTAACAAAAAATTTGTTCCATTATTGTTTCTACCATCATAATTTAACGCAGTGGCAGTCAATCCTAGTGTCTGTACCTTTGCTTCCACATTTTGTACATCCAAAATCATTGGTGAATGCCTCGACTCAATTGATTTCTGATCTCCAGTTACATTCGACAATCGAGACTCTGCGACACTTGAGCGCAAAATTGACTTTGAAACCTTTTCTTGTCCAATGGTCGTTCTAACTTTTTGATCCATTAAAGTCATAAGCGAAGGTGTTTGTTTGATCGTTTTTTTTCTCATTTGCATTCCTTCTCCCACGGACGGAAAGTCATGCTCCACAAACGTCACAATTGGAAACACACGACTTTCAATTAGTTGAGTATCCTCTGTGTCATCAGCTTTTTGCTCTTTTTTATCTTGTTTCACTATCTTGACACTCACTTCAGCGACCTGGTGCACCTTGTTATCAGCGACCTGGTGCACCTTGTTATCATCAATCTCGTCATCCGAGATAAGATCAATCACATCCGGCAGCTTAATAGCGACTTTCACATTTTTTTTCTTTTCCTGTGTACTCTTGACCACACTTTCCTTTCTTGAGTCGTGCTTTATCTGATTGTACCTCCTCTTTTTACTTGGTGAAGTCACTCGCGTAACTGGAGATTTTCGGTTCTGGTCATTGATGATGCCGCTACTAGATGATAGGCGCCGAACTGTCGGTCGAAATGTCACCACTTTTGAGCGACATTGATCGCATTTTTCGTGCGTTGAGCTGAAATTCAGACAACCGCATTCGAGGCACGTGACACCGAGAGCCCCGCGTGCCATGGGACGAAAGTAGTGTGTTGATTGGATGAAACCTGCATTTGTAAATTACTGGTAAAACTGGTTTGTTTATGGTATGTAGTTATGTAGAGCTTGGTTATTTTCGCGCAGCAAGACAACCAAGCTCAATGGAGCCAGGGTACACTCGGCTAATCAAGCGCAGTAGTGAGGATATAAATGACCAAAGTAAAAACTTACAAATAAATGAGGCAGAGAATGTGGTTATTAGTGCATTTGAAACACATAACGATTCGTTTTGGAATGATGTCGACGAGACAGAAGACGCACTTCGACGTTACGACGCAAATTCGATTATTGACGTGTTGTCACAGCAGCTTAAGAATCGAGTCATTCCACAATATCTTGATGAGTTTGAAGTTGTAATTCCTGAAGCTGAAGTGATAGTTGGTACTGTACCACTTGAAGAAGTACAACAGCGAGAAGAACAAGTCGAAGAAGCTCGACTGCGTCAGATTGAGCTAGAGAGCAAATTGTACCAACAGCGAGAAATTCGCTTAGCACAGCAAGAAGCATCTGCCCGAGATCGAGTGCTACAAGAAGCTCGTCGACGATATGCCGAATTAGTGCAAAAGGATCGACAAGATGCTGAAACCATGCAATTACGAGCACGACGTATTGGACATGTATTCCGACAAGCTGAAAGTCACTTAGTCGACACATTAAAAAAACAGGAAGGTCGCGTAAAGCTAATTTACGGATCGTTGAGACCATCAGATGTATTGCGAAGCCGAAAACGCTATCGAGTAAAATGGGCTCGAATTCCATTATTAATTCGCATTCGAGGTCAAATGCTTAATGCTGTAAAGGATAAACTACCACTTGGCCATTACGTTATGGTAGCAACTTTATACGACAAATTAGGTGGTCAAGCTTTACATTGGACAAGGTGGGATTCTGAAGTACTAGGTGGTGCTACTTCACATGCGAACATTAGTCGTCCAAACTTCACGCGGCCATTTCGTCATGGTGGTCGATTCTATCATTCCGAATTGACAGTAAATCAGGATATGTTTGTCGTATGTCCACCGCAAATCGAGTTACGACCTACAAATACCTTAGTGTTTGAGCTCTATCAGCTTTCTCAAGCAACATTTGCCGCGTATGCCCAGTCGATGCCTCAAAACAGACGTAAAGTCGGTCAGCTTGCTGACCCAGCGGATCACGTTGTTGCTTGGGGAGCATTGCCACTTACCACCCCGGAGTTCCGAGTCGTTCAAGGTAAATTCAAGCTTCCATTATTGCGAGGTGAAGTGGATGATACGATAGAAAAATTTCGCGATATGGAAAAAATATATCAAAATAACTTGTCGTCGTGGTTGTGTAACTTTTATTTTCAAGTGGATCACCTTCCATGCCCATCAATTGTTTCATCTCACAAAACTACACAAAGTAAAATTAATGGAGATGAAGCATTTGATGTCGAAATTGAAGAACATAGCCTGCGATTGTTAGTACCAGAAGCTGAAAACAACACCTTGCGCAAGTCTTCTACCATGTCAAACCACTCAACAATGCGAAAGCGATCGGTAGTAAATACTGGTGGCTCTGACTCAATACGAGATGAAGAACAACACAAAACATGTCAAAAAAGTGCGGCCGGTGTTAAGCCTCTTGTGGCTATCACAACCTCAGAAGATGAGGACACGATTATAACTTACCCCAAAAAATCTAAACCAAACTCACCACGAGGTAGCTCGCATTTTCCGCGGTGGCGGTGGAAGCGGTGGCTTGCACGATTTAGCCCAACGAAAAAGACACGAGTTCACGTAAGTAAAAATGCTTTTGTTAATTTCTTTGATCAAATACATGCTAACAAATCCGATGTGATTAATTTGATAGTCCGGTGACATGATTACAACACTGCAAAATCGCAGTCCTTCTCATAAAGCAATGACCTTTGATGGTACTATTAACTCTGAATCAGTCTCGGAAAATCAGAAAGGCAAGCTTTTTAATCTATCGGATCAGTTAACAAGCATCGGTGAAGACTTTGATATATCTCAACACAAAGAATCAGTAAGTATCGAGCACAAGCAGCAGCTTGATGTGGAAAATTACACGTATTCTGTGAATACCACGGCGGTGATTGAGACATCGCATCATCAACGATACCATACGCAGCACAAATTACATTACTTGCGCCACGAATTGCTTGTAGATCTGGAAGTTTCAAAGTGGCTTACGATCGAATTTTGGCGCTATGTTGCCATGTTATTCTTTGCATGCTGGATACGTGTATACGTGCATTATATTACTCAGTGGTTCTTCTTACGAAGCAATCGAATTTCTGTATATGATTTCCAACCAAGATGGACAACGTGTTATGTCAAATATACGTGGCAATCCGTAGCGACACACACTGAAATTGGTCTTTTGTTCATTGGTGTTTTTGGCAACTTGCTTATCTTCACTTTTCTGTGTGGTTTCGCTGCACTATGTCAGCGATTTATCGGCGATTTGCCAGCTTTTGGCTCAAATATTATCGTCTGTACTGGCATCGCCACCGTGCTCGATCCATTTTTAATTCTTTTGGTTGATGTGCTCTCACATCACTACGGGTGCTCAAAAGTGAGCGAATGTTCAGTATCACTTACAGCATCTAAATGCACGTGTGTGACTGGTGACTGGTTTAAACTGTACGTGCGCTTACAAACACAAGAAGGAAGTGGGCTCGTTGGTACTTTTATCACTCTTATTCTCTATCTGGCGCTCACGTGTCTGTCACTATTGGTATTTTATCATTACCTTCTCTATATTCATATGAACGGGCGGATGCTGGATGTCTACCAACGTGTGCACGGTCGAGAAGAAGCCTTTTTTGTACCACATGACGCTGAGATCTCACTAGAAGAGCTACAAGCAGTCTGTGCTCAGGCAACACGTTGGAAAGGTCCACACGGCTCACAGCGCAGGGTATTCGTTCGTGAATATGCGTTGTCTGATCCACGTGATCCTCTTTCACGTGAAACCAATACGCATGTCGCAGTGTACAATGTGGAAGTTGACGGCACGCGGCAATTGCATCGTCACTTTTTGAAAATGCCTGATGGAGCTGTGTTGGAGCTATTTGGTAAGCTTGGATCTAGTAAAGATGGAAATTGGAAGAGTGACTCGTCTCAACGGGCCGCATCACTAGCACTATTGTACAATATATTAAAAGATATTCAGCAAGATGACAATCCAGCTCCGATAACTGGCGATGATCTTTTTGACGATTTATAGAAATGGGGTGACTATATAAAAATATTGATATGATATTGCCAGCAAGTAATTCCGACTATCAAGTGTTGCAAATGGTGTTGAAATCGTCGATAGGTCGTATAAACTTCCTTTCGAAACTTTGACGCATATGTTTGTCCTAATTTGTGGGACACGAACAATAGACCAGCTACAGTCCGATCATCAAGTTGCACAAACTCCAGCATTTGATTAAACGACTGCAGTCAAAGCGCTAGATTTATTTGATGATTTCCAATTCGTACGACAGCAGACGTGCGATACATTAAAATTGGTAACAGCGAGGCATTTGTCATTTCTTGATCCCAACATTTCTAATAACCTCATCCAGTTAATCTTGTAAATTCAACTATACAACCAATAGTTGCACTGTCACACTGTAATAAACGAGACGTCCCCCCTCTGTTGATGAAGATTGCACACCTCCCTGGTGCTAGTGCAACATCTTTGATTGCTCGCACAGCCTTCTTGCCGTTAGTCCCCATCTCTTCTGCTTGAGTTCCTGGCACACGCCTTCAATGTAATGGTGAACCAATAATGGCTACACTCGGTAATTTTACCAGGTCTCGTATTTTTAGTGTTTAAGACGCAATTGTATCACATCTCGCGAAATATTTTCTATTTGTATCACCTTTTGCAATAAACCCAATATAGATATCACTATTGAACATTTGCGTGGTACACATGCTTCGTACACTCTCCACATCAATTTTTCACAAAGAATTACAAAATCTTTTCAAAAATTTAAACACAGCAAACAACTTACGATTCATCTTCTTCATCGGATTGTTTCACCTCAACATGCACTCGATGCCAAGCGTTGTTTAACACACCACGCATGTTCCAAATGGGAGCAATGGTATCGGGCTGAACGTTGTAGGAAGCATCAATTGCCTTACACATGATATCCAAATTCGAAGTACCTGGAGGTACTTCCACGTCAAGCTCCCACGGAGTCCAAGCCCAAGCGCGATTGTACTTTTGACGCTTGCCTAACTCGTGCAAGTCAGCAGGTACCCATGTCTTACCACCATCAATTGAAATATCAACACGAATAATATTGCGGCCCCCCCCACTCCATGCATAGCCTTTGATAGTCACAATCGAGCTATCCGATGCGTCATCCACCACGAAAGAGGACCCGTTTTTCGGCTCTGTGATGGCAGACTGAACGGGTAGCTCCTGAATGGAATCGCTAGCAAACTTCCAGTAGTCCTCCCTGGTGTAGTCAACGTTAGGTGGAAATCCTTTGTAGTCGCGCTGTTGCCAGAAGCTTGGACTTTCCTCGCTTGAAAGTATGATACGGTGCAGAAATTTTACATTACGAGCGCCTACAGTTCCCGGCACGATGGCACGCAATGGATAGCCATGATCACGCGGAATCACCTCTCCATTCATTTCAAACGCAAGCAAAACATCTTTTCTGGGGTCCAATGCCGTTGCAGCAGGGATCGATGCACCATACGAGTTGCCTTCCGTATCAGCGTCCAACCCTTCAAACTGAACGTGCTGGATGACGGTGATGCAATTGTCACACGACTCCATGCTGTTTTGTTCATCGCACTCACACTCTGCTCGTCGTAAATACTCATCTGTAATACCAATACTCGCCAATACATCTGAAAGCAGCACACCTGTCCAATTTGCGGTCGATAACGCAGTCGTATCCCAGCTTAAGCCATTTACTTGTTTCACGTTTGACATCTCAGCACGTCGATTTCCTGCACACTGGATTGTTGAAGTCACTGTATGTTGCTTGAATTTCCTTTTCAAGTCATCAAGTGTAAATTCTACTTCCTGTTTCGTCTTTAATCCCAGCCCTGAAATCTTCAATGTATACTTCTTAATGTCCACTTCTGGCACTGGTAAATGGTTACGCACGAAAAAAAGATCGTTCGGGGTGATGAAGGACTGCATGAGCAGCTCTGCTGGTGGTTCTGCATTAAATGGCATACTAGAATTCACTTTAAGTGCCGGATGACGAGACGGATCTCGACTGTAAGGCCCTTCGCCGTATCTCTCTTTTCTTAACTTTTCCAGCATCTTCACATCTTCTTCTCTCAAATTACCAATTCGTAATGTCTCCAAAATCTTGTGCACGTCTGCATGGTTATGGGCAGCATACAATTGCCAAAATGGCTCAATAGAGCGACCAGCAGCCAACAAAATCTTGGTACCACCAGGATGCGACGCAATGAACTTTGTAATATCGTAGACACCGTGTTTATAAACGACCCACGTACCATTTTTCGCGGCCCCCGTATGTTTTTGCACTTCATCAAATGTAAAAATCGGCAAATCGGAGCGCACTTCGCCAGGAAGTACCGAAGTTTCGTCTTGCTCAACTGGCTGTTCGCATACAGCAGTGCATAGTGCTAAACCCGCAGCAGACGCTCCAATCGCTCCAAGCTTCCACGAAAAGAACGAACTCTGGTGAGTGTTCCATTGAGTATTTGTTGTCGATAGTAAAGCTTTTGCGGGTGTTGTAGAGAGAGAGCGAGGCAAACGACGCAGAGCTGACTTAAGGCAGGTGGTGAGCATGGTTGTAACTCTTAATGTCGGACATTGATTGGATGATCTGAAGAGCTGGTCTTATGGACTAAATTTACGGAAATCACGATGATGCATAAAAGTGAGCGTAGAAAAAAAGAGGTAACGACAAGTAGAAAATCCAAGGTACAATAAGATATGCGGGATGCGGCTAGGAGAAAACGATAGCCGTGCACCTGACACGAATCCTGGACTTATTGAGTCCGCGTTAACGAACGCACGTCTGTAGGTACCGTGTAATAGCTGCGATTATGCAAAATTCAAAGGTACCGATGTACTGGATATGATAAACAGAATTTCGTATTTCTATTATCAAACATATATTGTGCAGCGGGGCTGCCGTAGCTTAGCGCTTGTGGAAGTGTTCCTTAGGTCACCAACCTTTCGTTCTCTACAAGAACCAAGTATGAGGTAGCGGATCGCAGTCCGCTTACTCCAAGAGTTATTATTGACTTACCCAAAGGCGAATGAGCTCTTCCGTTTAAAAGCCAAACTGATTTTTATTTATTTCTATTTGTGGCAAAGCCGCCATAATTTAGATCAGATTTTCCTAGGTACACTAAATGTATATAGTAAAATATAAATACATGCATAACTACTGGCCACCTAGTCCCGTACCGTATTCCTGTTCGTGTAACCCCGTTACACCCTCCCCCATTTAAATTTGAGAACATTTACAATTCTAATCGATTATTGCCTTAACGAAGCTCGCGTGTCCGTTAGACACTGCAACTCAATTTTTTGGAATTTAACAACTTCCTTGCTCAATTAGCCCTGTGTCCACGAAACGAAAATCACCAAGTCTCGCTGGTTCTGACAGCGAACACGGGCAGAGCCCAAATTCGTCTCCCGCAAGCGGTGCGATGTCGGACAGTGCGTTCACGGCACCGGGGGATGTACATCCTAGGCTCGATGAGCACGAGCGTCGCGCTTTGCGCACGCTATCAATACCGAGTGACCTCGTTGAGAATGTAGGGGTGGTCGACTACAAGTCTGACACTCCTATTCCCGCATGGAATGACGAGGAAGGCGAGCTGCGCCAGCAGCGTGATACAAGCCCTGCTCGCGCCTTGCGGATCCCATGTCCGTTCCCTGACCTCTCGTCAACCGAGGAACGTGGTGAATCACCAATGACCTCGATGGGGCTCAAAGGCGGCAGCTTGAAGCTGCTCATAGGGCAGCCCTAAGGCGCGCCCATCCACGGTCGGTCATTGACCCTCGTGTGGAATATGGCTTCCGCCCAGCG
>NW_020189293.1:2135482-2135809 GCF_900000015.1 Plasmopara halstedii
AGTGGCCTCGTTGAGGATGTGGAGGTGGTCGACTATGAGTCTTTTCCCGCATAGGATGACGAGGAAGGCGAGCTGCGCCAGCAGCGTGATGCGATCCCCGATCGCGCCTTGCGGACACCATGTCCGTTCCCTGATATCTCGTCGACCGAGGAACGTGGTGTTATCACCAATGATCTCGACGGGGCTCAAAGGCGGCAGCTTGAAGCTGCCCATCCACGGCCGGTCATTGACACTCCTGTGGAATATAGCTTCCGCCCGGTGGATCTCGCTGTGGAAGCGAAGGACGCTGTAACTCGATCGTTACGCGTCCACATCATCGGGCCCCCG
>NW_020189293.1:2135819-2143470 GCF_900000015.1 Plasmopara halstedii
CTCTCCGCAGCCTGAAGCCGGCGGGACTCGAGCGCGATCACCTGATCCCACCCTTCGGCGTCTGCTTGCAGCAGTGCACAGCCGATGGCAAAGTTCGAAGCATCACAGACAATAATAAAAGGACGATCGGGGTCTGGCAGCGCCAGTATCGGTGCATGAAGGAGGCTGTCTTTGACCCTGTCAAAAGCATCCCGATGCTCGGTATCTCAACACCATTCCTTACTCTATTTGAAGAGCTTAGACAATGGTCGTACCATTTCCGCATAATTTGCGCTTTACTTGTGCAAGTAGTTGGCGAGGCCAACCCACTTGCGCAACTCCTTTTGGTTCTTTGATTCTGGCCAGTCCACATTGGCCTTGACCTTAGCGGGATCCACTTGAAGGCCACGCTCACAACGAAGCACCGTAAAAAGGAAATTTCTTCCGCGCCGAAGATGCACTTGTCGGCATTAGCATACAGCTTGTTCGGGCGCATGCACTCGAGCAGCGCTCTCATATGGACGATGTGGTTTCCACATCTGTCCTCCCGTGCCCCGCCCGACTGTGGACGAAGATATCGTCGAAGTATGTCTCGCCACATACGCCCGATGGGGCCTAAACAACTGCGACGCAAGACATTAAAATGTTACTGGTGCATTTGACAGCCTTTGAGGCATCACCAGCCACTCCCACAGCATCCCGCTTGGAGTACTCACCGCTGTCAGCAAAATATCACTCGCTTTCATGAGCAATTTGTCGACCAAATTTAGTACGCTGTACGTTGTACAGCCAACCGTACTATTCTAAAGAACAGCCTTTTTAGAAATTAGCGTTTATACCGGGATTGTGGCAGCGTTTAGCATATTGTAAGCGTGAACGACAGGCCACTTGCTGTTTGGCTTCCGTACACAAAACGTTGGTTTTGAAGGAGGAGACTTGCTCTCACACACCGTTCCTGCCTCGTGCTTTGCATGGAAAAGGTGTCATTGACGTCACACTACTCTTTGGGCAGGGGCCATTGGCGTGTTACGCAGTATTTGGTTCCCGGAACCAGGTCAACGTCATGACGCACACCTCGGCACGGAGGGTAGGACCGAAGGCGGGTCTTTGGGGACTACGTCTCGGAATTCCTGTACCAAAGGATATTAAGGATCCGAAAGATCCTACAGGATCGTCGATCCACTTCGTCGTTCAGCACCTGCTTAGCGTCCTCTAGGACAGCTTTATCCAGAAGCCACGACGTGTTAATCTCCTCGTTCGGTCTTATGATGACCACCGCGGCTAAATTGCCTGCCTTCAAGACACTGCTAATGTCTTCAAATGCCATCTCGTCCAGCCCAAAAAGAGCATTCACCGCGGGAATAGCCTCGAGGGTGAGGTCGCCGTCTTTCTCTCCCGTCATACCATTGACAAGGGTATATAGCCGTGCGCTATCGTCTACGGTAGATACACCCTGGGTCAGGTTCGACGCCCTGCGTCTTACAGATATCATACGGTTTTGCCGTCTGCTCTCTATATAGGATCAACGTCTCATCGAGACCAGTGAGAACACGCACTCGGCGTCGTCCAGTGTCCCCACTGCCTGCTCCATCGGAGTCTTGATGTCAACAATATCCGACGAAGAGATGCTACTTCTGCAGCTTCCGTCCAGTGGAAAACGTGCCACTCCACGCTCATCAGAAGGGCCTTGCCCAAGATGCCTCGGACCTCGTCCGACCATGTCACTCTTGGCATGCAGCAACTGCTCCAATACTTGGGTAGCCGGAGGCAGTGGGTTACGTGCCAATCCACGTTCAGCCCGCGAGCCACGCTCGGGACTCTTGTTCAAAACACTTTTGTTATTCGACAACTAAGATACTCCAATATCCAGCACATTGACCGTCCCGGTCCAGTGCCCACGCCAATAAGCGGTTCTGCTTCCCAGCAGAGGTGCATTCATGACTCACCAAAGCTCCATGCGCGTAGCGCCCAAGGTCGTCGACCTCCAATCAATCCATGGCTCATGGTTCCAACCATGCCATACCAAGGATAAGGTCATATCTTGCATCCAAGTCTAAGACAAGACAGGGTTCCACGCTATCAAAGTCAAGGATCTTGACGCCGAGGTTTACAGGGACCCTCGGCACAGTGACACAAGTCCCCACCGCTAAGCGAAGAGTGAAGGTGTCACTCAAACGCGCTTCCAGCGCCTCAGTATACAGCTGACTTCCTTCGATCGTGAAGCGTCGAGCATAATTATCCGACGCATTAGAATTGGTCAGGATTTTCCATAGCTTATCAAAGCCCTTCACAGTCACTTTTACGACCAGCAAGTCCGGCTAACATCACGTCCCGTGTTTAAGAGCACGGAGATTTTCTGGGCTGGACCCTGCTGCCCTCTACCTCTTTGAGACTTAACAGAACTCAGCTCTCCCCCAGTTGGGCGCCCCGTGCCTACTGGGTGTACTCGTTTCCTCGCGACAAACCAGACTGTTGAGAAGCGAGATGTCGGTCGAGGAACCTTTACGCGCCTTCCACACGGGACATCCAGTCCGAATGTGACGGGTGTCAGCACACACAAAACACCGTCGAATCTTTACGCGCTGCTTAGCAGCTCGAAGCTCTCTCTCCTCCTTCTTAGCATGGCTGAGATCCATTGGCTATGACTCGCTTGAAGAGCTCTGAGGTTGTGCAATCCAACCAAGTTGTGCCGACTTGACATTAAGTCCGACATTCAATGCCACGTTCACCACATCTTCAGGAGAAGACGGATGCACACGGAAGACTTCCAGGCCACGCCAGTGCGGAGACCCTCCATAAAGACGGTCACTGTGACCACCTTGGAAAGAGGATCGGTCTCCATCCGGCAATGAGAGTACGCAACCTTTGGACAAAGTCCACCAATATCTTCTTGCCCTGTCGGGCGGCAAGGAAACGCGATCGCACGCGATGTTTCTGGTCAGGCGACAAGCACACTCGCAGAAGCTGACGCTTCAACTCTTTTCAGGAGAGGAACGCAGCTTTAATTAATGCACCGCATGTTAGTGCCCATTCTCGCGCTCGTGCTCAAGCTTAGAGATAGCTAGCTCAGCGCGCTATTCCTCGTTCTGGAGCGTGGCGGATGCCATAGCCATCTTCGCCTCTCTCACTAGCTCTTTATCCTTACCCTCGAATTTCTTAAAACTCACCATGAGCGGCCTGGGTCAGAAGGAGTCATCCGTCGTCGACGGTGGCGTCATGGACCTAGTCGGCACTACTTCACCTTCCTCTAAATGGTGAGATTAAAAAAGTTCACATCGACAGCTTCTGCTGTGAGTGCTCTAACTCAGCATTTTCGTAGTTAAAAAACGCCTCTAGGCGTGCGCTTATGGCCTCGGACTCTTACACAAATGAGGTGCTCTCGTCCTCAGGATCCAACAGGGACATCAGCTGATTAAGCCCGTCCTGCATGTCCTGGAGCAAATAGGAGTTTTCCTCCTTGTTCACAGAGGATCAGTCGTAACGACTCGGGCGTAGATTTACTATGAGTGCTACCAAGTGCTGCGGAGCAGCCGTAGCTCTTTGCTTAGAGGACACTAAGCTAAGGTACCCGACCTTACGTCTTTTCAAAGAGCCAGTACAAGTGTAGCGGACCGCAATCCGCTACTTCCAAGGACTACAGGCAACCAAACACTTCTGTTCAGAAATAGAATTGTATTGTTTTGTTTTGGTTGCTGCAGAGCCGCCAATATCTAAAAACCCTAGGTTTTCCTAATTAATATAGCAAAACTCAATTGATATAGTAATACGAATAACTACTGGTAATCCTGACAGTGGTGGCTTCTTGTTACGGTGTAGCCACATCACTGTGTTTTTACACTGTGTAATACACACCTATGTACGGTCGCACAATCTTGTGTGACCCGCTCTCTCTCACAAGGGCACGTGCCACACCGTTACAAGAGGCATAGCTTCCTTTATGCGCCCACCCTCGTGCAGGAGCTCAATATGGGTTCAAAATAAAGAAGTTCAAGCACCTAGTATGATGGGATTAATGTTATCTAATCACCGCATTGTATAAGAATGGCCGTCCCGTGTAATGGCATTACTCCAAATCTTGAGCATTATGCTCTCATGTTTATAAATTCATTGTCTGAATCCGTTTGAATAATGATCTTAGTTCGTAAATGTGCTTAAGTTTAGTAATCTGCATAAACAATTTACGTCACGCAAACAAAATGTACTATTAATCAGCACATTATACATTGTGAAGTTTAACGAGCCATATGCATTATTTTAAATGTGCGCTTGAGCATAAAGTGTTCTTGTACCAAATATATATCATTAATACTAGTTATGCATCAATGGTGGCTAACAAGATATGAGAAACTTGTTTATTAGATTATGGTCACAGATCATTTAAATGACCTACTCAATCAACGTTTACGGCTCGGCAAGATTGCGACTTCGAAAAATGTACTAGCCATTAAATTTTATAGATACACGTTTAGAATAGTACTGTATGTCGAAGAAGCAAATTTCATATATGGTTATCGTATCATAAAATTGTGTCAATGAAACGAGCAATATATTGTAAGCCAATGTCAAAATCAATCGGCGAGCTCATAAGTGCACAGGATAATCAAGTAGAAATTATGGATGTCTCAGATTGATAATTCTGAATACCACTGGAACTACAATAGTAGTAGTTTGATTGACGATATACAGTCTTGTTGCGCAGTTATATTTTTTCGGCCACCGCCAGTTGCAGCGCTATCACCTGATGTCCTTTCCGCCGCAGCAATCTGTACTTGTAGACGGCCATCTTAGGGCTGAAAACGCAGCAATGTGTACAGAATTATATCATATAATCTTTATAATTTCGTACATTTAGCAAAATATATGCCAAATTTGTTGTACGTCTCGTATTTACTGCAAGTATCCTTTTATTGCAAGAACACAAATGCTTATTGATTATTATACATGAATTTAGGGCCAATTCGGGACTTTACTTAGCCAGAACGACAAGGTAACGGAAATGGTTAGTAAAAGTTGTTAACGTCGTCAAACTACACTTTTGAAACGACTGCTACAACACCATGTAGCGGATAAAATTAAATTTGATTAATTCTGCATAAATCACATGATCTTCTTTCATTTTAAAAGGCTTCTCCTGATCCGCAGGTCTTATGGATACCACCGGCATCACAAAATCCATTATGAATGTTTTTTGGATATACAAATCTCACGCTCTTGCATGTGTCCTTCTTTATTTCTGTCGCTGCTGCTTCCAGCGATACACAGCGGGCATACCGTTCTCCGCGGCTTTGACTTTCCTTTTCCTGCCTTTGGCCTGGACCTTTCGTTCCAAGTCTAGTTTGGCGCTCATTTGCCCAATCTTTTTGGCACGTGTCAATCGATCCCTTAGTTCTCTGTACAAAGCGTCCCGTTCCACCTGCATTTTGTACTTCTGCTTCGGAGATGCCGCCATATCGGGCAGTTCCACCATTTCAAGGTCGCGCCTGCGAATACGATTAAATGCCCTGTCTGCAAGCTCAGGAACCGTATCAAAGTATTGAGCCACATCAAAGTTCTCAACCTGCTCTTTGTCATCCACGAACACCGTATGCTTGTTATCCTTTGGCGCGTCTACAAAGTGAAGACCGCGGTTGAGTCTCTCAGCCTTGCGTAGGTCCACAGCGCGTTTCAGATGTAAGTAGGCCAAGTCCTGCGTCTTAAGCGTTCGAAGAGCCTCTGTGCTTAATGATTTAAGATGATTGTGCGTGGATATATGCACACCACCCTCCGTCTTGTTATTATGCATGCGGTGGTAGAACTCGTCCGGATTACGCAGCGCAGCCTTAAGCTGCAGCATTTTAAGCCGCTTCTGCTTACTGTTGTAATCCTGTGCACGCTTCACATAGTCCTTGTGCTTTTCCAAGAGACCAAGCTTTCGTCGGTCACGTAGCTGACCACGCTCCTTGTGCTCACGACGCTTTACCACGTTGCGCAGAGACGACATGATCAATGGTTGGTCCTTGACAAAACGCTTTCACAATGAAATATGTCACATGAGGGCTGTAGTCCACATATGCAAACCTGTCTAAATTAAACTTGGATCAAGTGCTTAATTTAGAGGCGTTTTAAATACCGTTTAATCATGGTTTTAGTGCTGAACGAAATAGTAAATTACCTGGAAATATCACATAGGAACAAATAGAAGGAGCTATTCCATTTCGATATAGTTGCAGGTAGAACAGCAAAGAAAGCAAAGAAAACGCTTATACACACCATTGAACTTGGTCCAATAAGCTGTACGCTTGCCCTTGAGTAATTGGCTCCTATACCTTCCTTCCCCAAGCTCTTGTTCTTCGTAAAACCAGTGTTCAATTGTTCATGTCAGAATTTTAGAACTCAGAAACGCACTTTGCCACTAAGCAGTTCCCGATGAGTTGGAAATTAAAGAAAGACCTGGTTTGGTTAAGAATACTGTATAAGGGGTTTGATTGTCTTTTCTTTTGGGAACTTTGTGATTATCAAGTACAGTATTGTATTGTTAGTACGGTACTAAGGAGCTCAAACATACTGTACTTGCAGATACAGTACAGTATGTTTGAGCCCTAAAGTCCTTTCGTCTTTTTCTGGCGCCTGACTGCTCCAACTCCAGTTGGTGTCGCTACTTGTGTCTTCTTGGACTTGTCCTGTGAACATGGGGGGGCATCGCACACCACAATTTTACTTGGGACATCTGTGACTTCTTCAGCAGACGCATACACCCATGCCATTTCGTCCAGCTCGAATTAGTGCTGCACGACTTGTTGACGACGATCTTGATATTCATCCAACTAATGCTAGGCCGACGACACTTCTGCCGTGGCGTGCCTAGGATGATATGAAATCTATCATCAAGGTCGAGTAGGGTAAACTCGTCTTCACCTCGGAATTCCTCAAACTTCATTGCCAAGTGAATGACTTGCTTCGGCATCTTCATTCAAGATGCAGTATGTAACGGGGTTACACGTACCCTGTTAAAAGGGGTGTGTGTCACACGAGATGGGCATGGTGTGACTGCAACCAAATAAGAATACTGGGTAGCCAGTCGTTATGCATGTATTTAGATTTTACTATATATATTTAATATATACATTTAGAATTAGGCGGCTTTGCAGCAGATAAAATAAATAAAGTCACTTTTGAATTTTGAACGAAAAAGTTAATTAGCCTTGGATTAAGGCAATAATTACTCTTGGAGTTAGCAGATTGCGATCCGCTAAACTCGTAATTGTTCTAAGTATAGAGCGAAAGGTCGGTGACTTAAGTTTTGCTTCCTCAAAGCGCAAAGCTACGGCAGCCCCACTGCACTTGGTAGCACTTGTAGTCAATTTACACCTGAGTCGTTTAGACTGATCCTCTGTGAGAATGGAACAATTTTCCTCTTTGCCCCAGGGCATGCAGTTCGGGCTTAACAAGCTGATGTCCTTGCTTGGCTCTGAGGGCGTCCAACACCTTGTGGCGCAAGGTCCCGAGGCAATCGGTTCGCGTCTAGAGGCGTTTTCAAATTACGAATGCGCGCTGCTAGAGCACCTGCAGCAGAAGATGTCTGCTTCATTTGCGTCTATGATGCCACAGTCAGTGACGGATGATTTTTCCCGCCCGAAGCCGCTCATGGTGAGCGTTAAGGTCTTCGAGGGGAAGGATGGAGAGAATCTCCTGC
>NW_020189293.1:2143480-2150880 GCF_900000015.1 Plasmopara halstedii
AGAGCGATGTGTAGCAAATGATGTAGCAAATGATGTAACCTTTGCTAAATGGTTTGTGTGAGGCTATCAGCCTACGATCCGTTCCGTTTAGAAATATTATCATTTTTTGAAATGCTATCACTACGGTTTGATCACTAAATTTCATCGAGCAAATTGATTACGGTCTCGTGCCCTTTTACCCAAAGTCAACGATTAGTCTGGGGTGCATACAAGGACTACTAAGGATATATTAGTCACCTATGATCGGTCTCGTGTTCCAGTGCCGGTGATACAGAATAACCGGAAGACACCACGTACAAACATGATTGGCTTGGAGAGTATCCCTGACGCGAAAGCCATCCTTTCATTAATAAGAAATATTTTTAGACACCGATCAAATGGAGACAATATTTTCTCCGGATTACAACACCACAATGACCAGTTTTGAGTGAGATGACTAAGCCAGTGTCAGATAAATCGGGGTGTGTGACTCACAATTTTTTTTCTTGTGGACACACGCTCCTTCGCAAAAACTTATAATACGTATATCAGATCACCATAGTTCGTGAAATGAGGCGTTCGACTTAATATTTGTTGTGCTGTGCCCGGTGATAACTGATGTTTTAGACTCTTCTTCTCTTTATTACACCGATAGGAATTATAAAGCGAATTCACCGGGTTGTTGCGCACGTAATTGTTACTCATCGTCCTAATGACCATACCAGACTCATGAATTTTAATTTTTGGTACTATGGTCAAGATGACAAATGCGGGAACTAGTTCGAGAGGTACAACCTAAAAAAAGTCAGTTACACAAGGCTGTTAGCCGAACGTTATGTTATATAAAGCGTTCTATTCTGATCAAATAGTAATGATTATACAAAATAAGTTCAAGCCAACCCTTTCGTTTTGTTACATTCTAAAGCAAATTCTGCACGGGTTTGAACTTACCAACCCTCTGTGTGTTTGCCAATGCAGACTTAATGAGTCAATCTTCAGTGATGTAGAATACCGCTACCGCGTTGTACTCGATAGCACTAGTCGTCGATCTGTCGACCAAATATCTGACTTTATTCTCTGTAATTTTTTTGACACATTTTCTCCTCCGTCCTCTGGACACCAATATGCTCCCGTCATTAGGTGGTCAACAAATGACGCAGAAATATCGTCACGGTCACTTAACACAGCATAGTATAAGCGCGTTGTGCTTAAGCTAATAATGCTAAAAGGCGGCACGCAAAATCTAGCATTCATATGCAATTGCTCTGTATCAGACGCATACCGACCCGGGCTCAAGTGGTAAGTCACTTGACCTGAGGCCGCGAGGTATCTGATTCGATAACTATAGAGTCCGTGCTAAGGTAGCGGGGGAGTCACAAAAGTAACCGAACAATCACACCCCAAATCTGTGTCTGCCAACCCGCATTAAATAGGTGTGTGATATTTAGGTGGGCTGGAGTCTCTTTTGACCGAAAAAGCCCTATAGTGCAACGAAGACTGTACCAAGTCGAGTGCACTGTACGTTGTAGATAAAATCATGTTGTTCTGGAGAACATCTCTCCGAGATGTTGACGTCTGTTCTGGATTGGTGGCAGCATTGAGCGTATTGTAAGCATAAACGATACGCCACTTGCCGTTCGGCTTTTGGAAACGAAACATGGGTGTCGTATCTGGAGACTTGCTCTCACGCACAATTCCTGCTTCGTGTGTCGCACTAAAAAGGCGTCAATGACGTCACACTGTTCTTTGGGTAGGGGCCGTCGGCGTGTTACGCAATATATGGTTCCCGGAACCAGGTTAATCGACGCACACCTTGGTCCGGAGGTAGCGCCGACGGCGGGTCTTTGGAGACGACGTCTTGAAATTCCTTTACCAAGGAACGAATTCGAGGAGCTCTTCAGGATCGAAGATCCACTTCGTGCGCTCAGCACCCTGGCAGCTTCATCGAGAAGCGACGACGAGTTGATCTCCTCTTTCGGTCGTATAATGGCCACTTTGGCTAAGTCGCCTGCTTTCAAGGCACCGCCGAACTCTTCGTGGGGCATCTCATCTAGCTCAAATAGTGCATCCACCGCGGAAATAGCCTCGAGGGTGACGTCGCCGTCTCCTCCCCTCTCTTAGTACCGTTGACGAGGGTGTATAGCTGTGCGCTATAGTTTACGGTAGACACATTCTGGGTTAGGGTTGACGCCCTGCACCTGCTGATAATAAATATACGTCGTTGCCGTTGCCGCTCCCCAAAGGTTTTACGTCACGGCGAGACCATAAGGAGCAAGCATTTGGCGTCGTCCAGTGTTAGCCCCACTTCTTGCTATACTGGGGCCTTGATGTTATAAACAACATCCGGCAAAGAGCTGCTTGATCCGCTGTCTTTGTCCACTGGATAACGAGCCACTCCATGCGCATCTGAAGGACCTTGCCCGCTATACCTCGGACCTCGTTCGACCATGCCACCCATGGCCTGCAGCGACCGCTTCGAAATGTGAGCAGTGTTCAGTGGATTACGTGCGACTCCAAGTGCATCACTGGGGGCTCACCCTCGATGCTTCGGCACTTGGCCGACCATACTACGCATGGCATGCAGCGACTGCTTCGATACTCAGTGGGCTACTGGCCGCTCCACATTCAGCCAATCTCGAGACTCCTGCCCAACACACCTTCAGCATTCACCAACTCGGATACTCCGATCTCTATCACGTTCACCGTCTCAGTTCAGTACCCACGAAAATAGCGTTTTTACCTTCTAGCAGAGGTGAGTTCATGACTCACCAAAGCTGCACCAGAAGGCGTGCGCGAAGCGCCCAAGGTCTTCGAATTCTAGTTGATCCATTGCTCATGGTGTTCATAATTGCCCGACGCTCCGGAGTCGATAGGAACCTTCCATGGCTTCTCAAAGCCCTTCACGGTCGCTTCCACAACCAGTCTTGTATACACCTTCCGTGTTCAAGAGCACGGAGCTCTTCGGGGCTCGGACCTGCTGACCTCTATCATATCGAGGCTCAACAGAACTCACTTCTTCCCAGGCGTCAGGCGGCCTACTTGGTGTTGTCGTTTCCCTGCTACAACCAGAAGACTGGTAGGAAGTGGGGCGTCGGTTCGGTGAATCTTGCGCAGATGACAACCAATTCGAAGGTGACGGGTGTCTCCACAGACAAAACACCGTCAGGTGTCCGAACGCTGCTCGGCAGCTCAGAGCTCTGCCTTTTCTTCCTCTGCATAGCTGAGATCCATCCGCCCAATGAGCTGCATTCCAACCAAGTTGTGCCGACATACGATTGAATTTGGCATTCAATGCCACATCCATTGCTTATCCAAAACAGGACGGATGCACACGGGAGAATTCCAACTTAGGCCCTCCTAAAAGTCGATCACTGCGACCGCCACGGGAAGAGGATCGGATGCCGAACCGACAATGAGTGTACGCACCTGTCCACCAATTCCTTTTTGCCCTGTCGGGCGGCAAGGAAACGCGATCGCACGAGATATGCCTGGTTTGGTGGGCAGGACACTTGTAAAAGCTGCAGCTTTAGATCCGCCTAGGAGGGAAACGCCACTTCGACCGATGTACCGCACGTCAGTGTCCATTCTCGCGCTCGGTACCCGATCATGGACATAGCCACGCGCTGTTGCTCGGTCTGGAGAGTGGCGGACGCCATGACCATCCCAACTTTTCTCACCCGGAGCGGAAAATTCTCTTCTACCTTGCCCTCGAAGCTCTGAACACTTACCATGAGAGGCCTGGATCGGAAGGAATCATCCGTCGTCGACGGTGGCGTCATGGACGCAGTTGGCACCGACATCTTCTGCTGTAGGTGCTATAACCGAGCATTTTTGAGGCTTGAAAACGCATCTTGGCGCGCGCTGATCGCTTCAGGTCCTTGCGAAGCAAGGCTTTGCACGCCCTCAGGCTAAGCAAAGACATCAGCGTTTTAAGCCCGTCCTCCATACCCTGGGGCAAAAAGGAGAAGTGATCCATCCCCACAAAGGGTCAGTCGTAACGACTCAGGTGTAGATTGACTACAAGTGCTGCCAAGTACAGCGGGGCCGCCGTAGCTCCTTCGCATTAAGGAAGCTTCGTTAAGGTCGTTGACCTTCCGCTCTATACTTAGGACCAGTACGAGTGTAGCGGATCGCACTTCGCTTACTCTAAGAGTAACTACGACCTTAACACAAGGCTAATTCACTCTTCCGGTGAAAATATAAACTGTATTTCCCGGTTCTGTTCGCGTCAAAGCTGCCTAAATTTAAATCTATAGGTTTTTCTTTGTAGAAAGAAAACCCTAATTAATGTGTATAATTACTGGCTGTTCCAGCCATGTATCGACTTGTTGTTTAAGTGTAGTCACACCATTGTATTCACACTATCGTGTGTGACACACACAATAGTATGATCAAAACTATCTTGTGTGACCCTATTACATCTTCAGTTCTGATTTTTTTTATTTGATACATACAGTCGCTCGTTTCCACCAGTACTGGCACGAGATATTGCAGCCCACTATCGCGTTTACTTATCTATCCTACCTCTGGTCCAGGAGAACGCGACACACAGCCGTTTTGACTCGGCTGACTGGGCGTTGTCGTAGTATACTCCACCTTCCAGCTGTACTTTGCCGTTTCAATCAAAGAAAGCAATAGAGACCGAGATATCCCTTCCGTAGGGGAAATATACTTCAGACTGCGATATACGCTCGTTATTGTCTGTCTCAAAAAAAAAATTGTGACTCATTGTCGCTTCTGCCTCCGAGCATAGCTTTAAGCACTTAGCAACATCTTCGTTCGACAGTCCGGATTCACGTCCTTGACCAAATTTGTTGTTGCTTTATACCTTAGCCTTAATTTCTCTTGCTCTATATCGCCGAGGTAGACTCATACTGGCAAAAGCTTTAGTAGAATAGAAAGCATGGTATAAAAATCCAGTCAATGTATTGCCTATGGTGTTCATGCTTCAGACGAGATTTTCCTTCGATTCGAAATTCAAAAGAAAATGTCAATGTACGTTATCCTTGTCTCCGAGATCCACGAAAATGCTCGAACATACATTCGACACATTCACTAGTGCATTCATGAAGGTATCATTATCAAAGCTGAAACTTTAATCCTCCCGCGTATTGTCTACTTTTTTTAGCTTTTCGCGCTTCGTACATTAATACGCAATGCTCTGAATCCATAAAGGGATTCCACGGCTTAAAAAAAACGGAGACGTTGATGTTTACGCCCAGCAATCTTGGCCTGTAAGCCCTATCCGTCTTAACAAAGTGGAATTTATGCTAGATTTTAGTAACCGCAGTCAACATAATACAATATAGCCCATTACATTTCAAAGGCCGCTCTGCACCATTTAGGACTTTAAATTCCCCCGCATGTAATTCATCGTCAGTCGATCCTAGCTGGAAGCTTGCCCTTTTGTACTTGCCCACCAGGAAAATGGGCCATACAACGTACAGATCTTCTACACTCACAAATGTAAGCTTTGCATGTATCACGAAGCTGCTCGACAGCTAAAGACTTTGTTTTTCCCTTCTCTGCATGGGTAAAGTCGATTGCTCCTAGCGCGCTTATAAAGCTTCCACAACCCTTAATTCAAATGTCTCCCGCAGCGCAAAAGATATGTGCCGCATTTGCTGCCATTCCTGCCGCGGTTTAAAATATTCGGGTGAGTGCGGATTTTGGTGCAAGCCGCATTTGGTCGCCAATTCACAATTTATCACATCAACATCCCTGTCTATGGGAGAGGGACTGCTGGCATTGCGGAGATGATCGGTTCAAATAATGTACATGGCCCCAGCTCTCGCTCCTATTGACAGGTGGGAAAACCTCAAATAGCCAGTGGTACATCCGCGACATCTGATACTTTGACAAAACCCTTGTGTAATGCAAATTCTATAGGGATCCAAGCTACCAAATCCACACGCTAATATTAAGGTTTCTTTGCGCGGGACGCTGGTAGCTTTCTGACTCTTTTGGGATCGGTTTCTCGATGGGTATTACCAATTGCTCATGAGAGCGAGTGATATTCCGCTGACAGCAGTGGATTCTCCAAGCGGGATGCTCTGGGAGTGGTTGGTGATGCTTCGAGGGTTGTCAAATGCACCAGCAACATTAAATTGTCCTGTGACGCAGATGTTCTGGCCCCACCCGGCTTATGCACAGACACATTTTGACAACATCGTAGCCCACAGTCATGTGGAGCACAGGAGGACAAATTAAGAAAATTACATCGTCCAATTAAGAGCGGTGCTCGAGTGCATGCACACGAATAAGCTGTAAGCTAATGCAGACAAGTGCATTGTCGGCTTCAAAGCGATCCCCCTTTTTAGAATGCTTCATCGGGAAGCGTGACCATCGAGCGGATCCCGCTAAGGTCAATACCACTGTGGACTAGCGGGCTCCAAATAACCAAAAGGACTCGCGCAAGTGGATTGGCCTCGCCAACTACTTTTGCACACGTAAAGCGCGAAATATGCGGAAATGGTACTGCCATTGTCGAATATTTTTAAAAGGGATAAGGAATGGTGTTGGGACACCGAGCATCGGGAGGCTTTTGACAGGGTCAAAGACTGCCTCCTTCATGCACGAATACTGGCGTTGCCGGATCCCGATCGTCCTTTTAGTGTCGTCTGTGACACTTCATACTTGCCATTGGCTGTGCACTGCTGTAAGCAGAGCCGAGGGGCGAGATCGATCAAATCTCATCATTTTAAGGCTGTGGAGAAAAACTACCCAGTCCACGACATGGAATTACTTGCGATAAAGTATGCACTTGTCAAGTTCAGGGTTCATCGGCTCGGCTTCAAGCCGTTCGTGATCTACACAGATCATGCGTCACTACGCACTGCGAACCAGGCGCCTCCCCTCTCGCAGAGATCTTTGCAGAAAATACATTCGAGGTGAAGTAAAAGCCAGGAAATCAAAATGCTTTGGCTGATGAGCTGTCACGCAGACCAGATTATGAGCTGGCTCATGTAACGACGATGATGTTGTCCGTGACGAATATGATCTGCGGCTCGTTCGCGGGTGAAGAAATCTACGTAGCGCTGCTACGGGCTCTCGGGGGCAATGAGTTTGGAACATCGGACAAGAGTTGTTATAGCGAATGCGCGCACGGCTGCGTAGGTAGCAGATAGCTGTATTATAGCACTGACTCGACGGATACGCCACAAATTGTGGCTCTCATGATGATGATTTGAGGTATTGGTCCTCTATGGGGCTCACAACACCCCACTCAGTGATCATCTTGGTCGTGAAAAGACCTATAGCCCTGTGAGTTGCCACTACTGGTGGCCCAAGCTGCACAAATTGACATGCACCTATGTGTGCACTTGTGATACGTGTCAAAGGGTGAAGCCCTTTCCGAATGCGGCGGCGCCGCTGGCCAGTTTGCCGGTACCCTACGGGTATTGGCATTTTATGAGGATGGA
>NW_020189293.1:2150890-2153218 GCF_900000015.1 Plasmopara halstedii
TAATATTTTACGTGTTATCATCCACGTAAGCGCATACTGGCTACTTCGGCCACAACCCCATTGTATGTTTTTTGAGAAAAAAAGGCGAGCTTTTAAAACTCACAATAGCACTGGAGCTTGCACATCATCGCTGATTGTGATGTCGCATATCTTAATCGAATTTGGGAGATGGTCAGAGCCTTTGATATCGAGAATTCTGATGTAAAGCATGAACTTCATACATTGTCGACTACGACACGTCCGAATATTTATATGAGCTTGCTTATAGGTTTGCTTGTGACATAAAGATAACGATGAGGTATGCTATTGAAAACGGCCGGAAAAATCGCAGTGACTTCTGCTTAACAAGAATCATGCATGTTTTCGTTCTATATTACTTGAACCCAATGCCGTGTTTTTCAGATAATAATTATCTTACCATGGGAGAACATGTTTTCAAATATCTGGTAACAAGTTACAGAGGCTAAGCGCATAGCGCAATGGCAGCGCGTCAGCTTTGCAAGCGAAAGGTCCTAGATTCAATCCCCGGTGTGTCGACATATGCGCTCGACGATTAAAGGCAAGCTCCAGTCGCAATACCAGCTCGCTTTGAACACATTTAGCTTAGCCCATTCTTTGCATAACGATATGTATGATGTTGGCGAGGCCAAGCCACTTGCGCTTATCCTTTTGGTTATCTGGAATCGGCCTGTTCACAATGGTCTTGACTTTAGCGGGATCCGCTCAAGGGCACGTTTCCCAATCAAGCATCTTAAAATTCGCGCTGAAGATGCACTCATCAGCATTGGCACACAGCTTGTTCGTGTGCATGCACTCTCAAATGAACGATGTGGTTCTTCATATCTGGTCTCCTGTGGACGAAGATGCCGTCGAAGTATGTCTGTGCATACGCTCGATGGGGTCTAAATGATCGCGGCTTAAGCCGAATAAATGTTGCTGGTGCAGCTGACATCCCTTGTTGCATCACCAGCTCACTCCCAAAGTATCCCGCTCAAAAGTACTCCCCGCTGTTAGCAGAATGTCACTCACTCTCATGAGCGATTGGTAATACCATCGACCAAGTCGAGTGCGCTGTACCTTGTACAGCCAAATATATTGTTCTGGAGAACACCCTACTAGGAAACGGCGTTTGAGCCGAAATTTAGCTTATTTTAAGTGAGAACGATACGCCACTTGCCGTTCGGTTGCCAAACATAAAACATGGGTGTCGAATGGGGAGGTTTGCTCGCACGCATGAGACCAACTCTCTAGCATCGATGTTGCTGCCCCACCCAGCATCTGAATATTCCTCTAACTACAATATTGTCTATGCCTTGGTAGACTATACTGGTTGAGCGTATATTCATCAGGTGGTGTAGCATGCGCGTAATTGAGTTCCAATGTTGTAGTCTGGAATACTCGTGGCATACATACGTATGCAACATTCTGTCGAGTATATCACTGCTGGCATCCAGCCTTTCTAGCTGACTTACTTAGGCATTGACATTGTCAACACCCAGCGTAACGTTGCCTGCAAGCAAACTGATTAGAATGGCAGTAATGATAACCAGCTGTTTCATTTGTGAGCTGCTTTCAGCACACTCCACACTATTTTCTGGTTCAAATTTATGTTAACGATCAGAGAATATTTACGACAAAATCAAACACATACTATTGCTTGAACCCCCTTCGCAAAAAGCTGTGCCTTGTACCGCACATCAGTGCAATTTTAGTCACACCATTTTGGTCCAACGTTGCGATTTTCACCTCTTCGACTTAATACCCATTGGTATTGTTGCTTATGGGAGTGACACTCAGCTTCGATAGCTATACGCCAGTTTGCTGCATCGTCGCTTGTCATTGCTCGGGCATATGAAGTCGGCAAATCAGTATCATCCATACTTTTCACCTCGTACACAAGAACAGCTCTGGTAAAGAGTTTGGCTTCGTGAATCCTGGCGCATTTCAACGTCGAAGGGCCATCACTTACTTCCGTTGCCTTTTCATCTTTTCAGCTGATCCATAGCACGAGCATCGGTTCATGTCTTCGTCTTGCTGCTCCACATCAGGCCAAAACGCTTATCGATCTTCTTGACGCTTATGAGTTGATAAGCGAAACTGTAATCGCGCATGCGTGTCGTAAAAATTGCCTACTTTGCCAGCGTGACAGAATGGGTCACTCTTCCCTCGGCAAGTTGAGCACGCGAAAATCCTGGATAACAGATAAACTTGCGTTTAAAGCTCCTGGGTTTGAGCTTGATCTCTTTGCATCGTTAACAGCAGCGTAACCAGTGACCAAAACACGCGAAAGTAATATATTCATCAAAAACAACTCATATGGCGGGATGC
>NW_020189293.1:2153228-2159603 GCF_900000015.1 Plasmopara halstedii
AACTATTCGTAACAATCCGTTAATTTATCTTCCTCCAAGTATAAGCTACAGCAGCCCCGCTGCAGTGCTTCACCATGATTTTCACATGGTATATTTTTTTTTTGCTCTTCATTCGCGAACTAGCGTTATAATGTGTGCATTCCCATTACACTGTTATCCCTTGAGCAAGCGGTAAGCTCAGCACACCACGTTGGCTTTCTTGGAGTTGTAATACGCAACCACTATTTATTATTGTCATCAGCTGTCGCTAATCAAAACTGTGGCTTAGTCGCACAAGGAGTTGTACTCTGATAAGCCGCAACTAAGTGTTTTTTTAGGTACTGCAGAATTCAACTCTGCACAATTCGTCCGCAGTACCGCTTATAGCGCCTTTAAAGTCGGAACCTAAGTTTGACAAAACGCAGTCAATAAACGGAAGTCGTATCTCAGTTTTGCCATTCTAGAGCACTTTGTAACAAAAATAAGATAAGGAATTCGAAGCAAAATGGAATAAACAAACAGATTTTGAAATGGGAAAGTTTGAAGTCGGTATCGAAGTCCATTAGCCATAATGCGTTGTGAAAGCGAAAAGCTAAGTTTTATGCACAATAACAAAACATTTCTGAAGTGCACGTCTCAGTAGTCCTCACCTGTATATGTCAAAGTGCAAATGGTGATTAAAAGCTCCGCTATAACAAAGTGCGATTATGAAGGGACAAAACATGACCTACTTTTCTCTGAAAAGCAAACATCGTTATTAGGATATAAATGGTGCCCAATCCATTCAACCCAAGTATTTCAAACAAACAAACCATGGTGCCGACAATGATCTAAGTTATTATTTACTTTTTTTGCTAAACACCTTTGCGGCATGCTCATCTCATAAATATGTTCAGTTCGTATCCGTCGTATTGTATCCGTTACGCCATTGCGTACCGCACTAACGGTCGCTTTGCTAGGCGGTAGCTTGCGTTGAGCACCTCTGTGCGATAAGTAGTCTCATCATTAATACTCTCTTGGGAAGTATTTGTCTCGCAAACGTACCGCTTGCGGTCGAAATCTCAATCCTCGCCAATATATTTACAGCTGACTGTGTCCTCAAATGAAAAGCTCCTACAGCCGGAATGTGGGCGTACCTGCTTTTGAGGCTGATGACGAAATACGTTTAAATGGAGCGTCTCCATACAGGTGCACCTTGCACGGAGACCTCTATCTATGATCTATATTTCCGGTAAGTGTCACATGTAATGCCTTTCACAGCTTACATGCTGCGGAAGTTGCAAAAGTGATATCACGTTCGCAGCTCGATTCTTATTAATCTTTACCCTGTCTGAATCTCACCTGTCATTTCAAAAGCGCAACGCAGCCAAAAAAATGGTTTGTAAAAGTCATCTTCATTTCTGAGCCTTCAGCACACCATGATTCAGCTAAGAAGAAAAATATGTTAGCAGATACCATATCTTGCTTCTGCTACATGATTGCTTCCGTTCTTTAAGGAACATATTTCGACAATTTTGAAGAAAAAAAACTGCGGCTTGTATATTCAAAAATTCTAACTATCTGATACTCAGATAGTCGGATTTCTCGTCAGCTCAGTGGTTCGTATCGACACAGCAGTCAGAATTACCGAAATATATCTCCTTTTGCTGCGATAATTCACTAGGCATGTAAGCTATTATGCCAACCCATGCTGTCATCGTGAAGTCAAGAGCGCATCATTTCATTACCCTCCAGGATATATGTGGCATGATGAACAGCTGAGAGTATTAATGCGCCTGTAGCTATGGCTTCTTCCACACATTTGCTTCTCTATTGTTCATCTGCGTCTCTCCTAAGCCAACAATTTAGATCCACACCCTGGCAATAGTTAAAATTTATTCAATCTATGATCATTCAAGGAGGGAGAATTCTCGTATCATAATTGATGAGAGTAAGTCCATAACACTTTAGTTTGTTGAAAATATCACAATGTGGAGCAAGTACAAGAGACAAGATGCAGGAAATTAAAACGCAGCGCTTGAACCTCTAGTGGCTGAACTTGACGTGGTACAGCGTGAGATTGTAAGCCGTAAGAGATGGTGAAATTGCTTGCTTTGACGATGTCGATATCAGAGAAAAAGAGAGTTGCGCTAAAACAGCCATTGGCGCGAGATGTTATGTATCAGATGTAAGTTACTCATATCAGCAACTACAAAAGACAAGTGAGAATTGGCATTTTATATCAATTTAGCAGTGAAGGCAACGAATTATGCGTTTTAGCTTTGCATTTTGACTGGTCAAAGGCTTCAGTTAACGTCTAGCAGGCTTATTTTCACTTTGGGCTATCGTCGCTGATGTTTGATAGCTTACACAGTGCAAACCACTCACCGCTTGGTGAAAGCATGAGGTATGATGGTCGTGTTGCAATCTGTAGGGACCATGCCACACAAAAAGTGCAGATGAATTGATCGAAGATACAAAATTTTGTGGCACAACCTGGTATTATAACGGTACTTATGAGATGTTGGTACTGAGCTGAGAGTTGTGTCAATTCACCATATTTTTTTTGTGACGCACTCCTTTCTTTGAAGGACAAGATATTTATTTTTTTTGTTGGAGAGGAATGGGGAAACTTGTGTGCGTCACCCTTACCCAGGTGACATAATTTAATTAATTATATGTTACAATTGTACATTTTCACATTTAACTTGGGTGTAATTGTTAGTGCTCTTAAGATCTGGAATAAGTGCCGCCATTAAATTAACATATCTTACACGATAAATATATAATTAAGACGTCAAATATCGTGAGCACATCAGCTGTACTGTTTTCAATTCAACACGTGGTAGATTTTTAAGCCTTAAAAACGCTTGTGGCGTTAATGTAAATCGGAACATACAGTGTTATTGTCCACGTGCAGCTTACAGTGTTATTTCTGGGACTTTAGCGGCACTCAAAAATAGCACTACTATGAATTTAACGGATGGTACAAGGTGCGGAGCAGCATCTATAATTTTTGTAATAATGAAATTTTAGCAACTCCAGAACAATGTTTAACGCCTTCTGTCTTATGATAACCAAAACGTTGTCCAGAAGGGCGCGATTTCTTGCGCCTTTTTGTCGCAAGAGAAGCAGCTCCGAGGACCCCTGCTTCTAGCTGACCATTTTTGTCTGGAAGAAACTAATTCTGATGCGATATTTCTTAGAGACACGTGTAACGGGGTTACACATACCCTGGTAACAGGAGTGTTGTCACACCAGATGGGCATGGTGTGACCGCACCCAATCCAGAATACGATACGGGGTTGGATAGCCAGTACTTAAACATATTTTTAGATTTTACTAAACATATTTAGGAAAATCTATGCTTTTAAATCTAGGCGGCTTTGCCGCAGATAAAAATGTATAAAGTCAGTTTTGAATTTAAATTAGAGTTAATTAGGCTTGGGTTAAGGTTGTAATTACTCTTGGAGTGAGCGGATTGCGATCCGCTAAACTCGTACTTGTTCTAAGTATAGAACGAAAGGTCGGTGACCTAATTTTCGCTTCCTTTAAGCGCAAAGCTACGGCAGCCCCGCTACAACACGGAGAAATGGCGTAAATGCGCCTTTAATTCACTCGACTTCGGAGACACTTTTCTATTCAAAGCTTTAACAAGGCAATAATTGAAATCCTATGTACTTAAGCCTAACACATTATGAATGATTGTACTAGAATTCGCACAACACCTGGTGTACTTGTAGATATTCAAAAGTACCGTGCAGTGGGGCTAGCGTAGCTTTTTAGCTTAGAGAAGGATAAGCTAAGGTCGGTGAATTTCGTTCTATACTTAGAACCAGTATGAGTGTAGCACATCGCAATCCACTTACTCCAAGAGCAGCCACAACTTTAGCCCAAGGCAAATGTACTCTTTCGTTCATAATGTAAACCGTGTTTCTTGGATTTATTTGCGGAAAGCCGCCTGTATCTGAAGCTATTGGTTCTCCTAATTTAATTATAAATCCAAATTAAACGCATAACTACTGGCACTCCAGCCACGTACTGACTTCTTGTTAAGGTGTAGCCCGACCATTGTGTGATTGCACCGTCTCGTGTGACCCACACCCTTGTATGATCACACCTTCATACCAGGGCACGCGTAACCCTGTTACACTCTCCCCCATCAAAATTGTGAACAACCGCAATTCACTTTTGCTGTCGCCTCGTACAAGGCTCGCGTGTCTACATCCTCGGGACCTTCTGCATGCATTATCTGCCCAATGAGCCCTTTATCTAAGGCATGAATGACTTTCAGCTTCGCTGGTTTCCAGAGTGCCCGCAGGCAGAGCCCTTCTTCGTCTCCTTCACGCGGTGTAACATCGGAAAGCACGTACGCGGCTTCAAGGGAAGCGCATTTCAGGCTCTCTAAAACCTACCAGAACGCACCGCAAACGCCACAGGCGACGGATTACCTCGTTGAGGATATGGGATAAGTCGACAACGAGTCGGATAGTCCTTTCCCAGGATGGGAAGAATGGAAGGGTGAGGTGCGCCAGCGGCGCAATTTGAGCCCTACTCAAACCTTGCGGACACCGTGTCCGATCTCGGTTGCTTTAAATGCGGGGAAAGTGGTATCACTACCAATGATCATTAGAAGTGATACGACTTTCTTCGACGAGGCATAGAAACAGTAGTTTGAAGCTGACCGCAAGGGCGGATATGCGCGCGCATCTACGGTCGGTCCTAGACCCTTGTGTGGAATACGGTTTCCACTCGGCAGATTTAGCTACTGATGCGAAGGATGTAGACAATCTTGTTTTGGGCGTCCACGTGGTTGGTCCTCCATCCAACACGCAAGTTTGACGAACGAAATGCTCTACGAGCTCGCTTGTTAATTCCACAAGAAATCCCGCTGGAAACGTACCGCGATCGGCTTAGCGCTCAAAGAGGAGACGCTGTTGTACCTGCGATGCAGACAACTCCTGTAGTTAGCGCACCTGGCAAAATCGCTACAGATATAGAAGAGCTCTTTGAGCGATGAATGCAGCGGATCAAGGATCATTTCTGGCTATCAGCTACAGTGGAGCCACAAGGTGGTGTACATGCGCGTAAGACGCCATCTTCATTTCAAGTTTGCCAAATTCAAAGCGCATCGCAACATTCTTCGTATTGTCGCCCTTCGACGTATGTATTAATCCATCACATTTCCGCGACCTTTGTGGTCTCTCACACGGGTGGGTCTGCGACTATTTCAGCTCAGGGCCATAGCTTCAGCACGTTTCATTAGCCTCTGGCTTCCCGGGCTATTGCTGAGAAGCGCGGTGCGCACGACGACGTGAAGCGTTTAGATCCTTCCAATCATAAGCACGTCGTCTGGGCAGTCGCGCCGAAGTAGCACCTCAAATTCCCACGACTTCGCTTAGTCGAGGAATACCCACCACTTCACAAGATAATAGGTTTGACCCTGGTGACGACGTCAATGTACAGATAGTGGACACCACCATTCTCACGAGAAGAGTCGGCGACGAACGATGACGACTTGTTCGACGCTGTCTGGTGTTCGCGATGCCTATAGAGCTACTAATGAGGACAAGGTCCGTCGCGGCCGGGACTCCGCTAAACATCATGCTGGGGTCACATACCGCAGTAAGTAAATCTAGAGAGCTTGGGGCACTATGTGCACCGACTGCCGCACGAAAACTAATGCGCTCTGTCGAAGTGGCTACTAGCGTGGAGCAGACGAATACGTCACCTAGTGTGGCTGTGGAGTGCCTGGCCCCGTCGGAAAAGAAAATCGTTGCTACCCACGCTCAAAACCAGTTGCTGAAGCAGCTTTAGGGTAGTAGAGAGCCTTTGGGCGCCGCTCCGGCGCTAACACATTCGCATTCACTTGCACGTAATCTCTGTACGGCTTGATCAAGCCCAAATTATACACCGGGTGTGTGCGCACCCGTTTCGGAAGGTATAGCGTATACGCAAGGTTCCGCTTGGCCACGACATTGGGGTTTGAAAACCGTGGACAGAGCTTCGTCTTAAGGACAGCAAAACTTTTATGTGGAGGAAGGATTTTCGCATTTAATAAAACCAGGTCTCTGACCACGGATTTTCCAACATTTCTTCTTTCCTTTCCCTCTTCATATAATTCCTGCGTTTCTTGACTTTCATCCATCGCATCGCGATCGTGTTGTAAGACAATCAGTCTGTTGGATAGCGATTCATCGAATTCCTTACGCACGGAGTGGGGATGACATCTGCTAGCCGTTCGGCTATTCCTCCCCCTACCAAGCCCTCGAACCATGAGATGGCAGTATCAGCGGGATGCGAGGATGAACGAGCAAGTTTACGTAAAACGACGATTAGCTGGTAGATATGCACTGCAATGTTCAGAGCAAACTCTACGAGTGGCAACATAGCGCTCCAGCGCTTTGGCGTCTCAGC
>NW_020189293.1:2159613-2166193 GCF_900000015.1 Plasmopara halstedii
TGGCCAGCACTGTAACTGCCGTAATAGGTACATTAGTGCCGTTGTACCATTGTGATTGTTCACTTGGCTTGGGTTGGCGGGCAATTGCCCAAGCTCAAGCTGCTGTTACTCCGTCCGCTCTGTTACGGGGCAACCACTGCAGAATCGAGTTCACCCTCGGTTCCGCACTATTCAAGCCAAGAACAAGAGCAAAGTGGAGATGCGTCATCGAACTACCCGAAGCCCAAGAATACCTGAAGTTGTCCCTGCAGAATCAATTGCCCCGATTGTTAAATCGACATACAATCCAGGATACCTGCTCGACGAACACAAGCGCCAAGACTGCATCTACATACACCAGCTATTAAACGATAAGAAGAACAAACAGCAAATCGAGAAAGAAGATATACACCTGCGCATCAATCAACTTCAACACCTTCAGCATCTCAACCCGTTTGATGAAGTATCAACAGCCCTGAGCTCGCTCCAGCAAACCTACGAGCACATATTGAAGAAGAAGATCACCACAAATCCAGACAAAAATTTGCTTCTGACCTGTACCAGACAGAAAAATGAACCAAGTATTTTCTTAAACCTCGAACGCTCCTGCATAGGACCACTATCCCAGTACAATCGGCAGAAGACTTGAATTCTGTGTGCAAAAAAATTAAGAAGTACTGGAGTGGTATCTATTGCTCGCCATCTCGCGAGTACTCCCATCCAAGGCCAAAGTGGAACCCACTCAAGCTATGAAGAATCCTCCAGCACAATCAAAGAAGAAGACCAGCACATGCTAGATAGTCCTTTCGCTGCGAACGACTTCTACTATACACTGAAACACACCCCACCCAGCAAGGCCTCAGGTCCAGATGGCCTCCCGCTTGCGTACTACCTGGTGGATATCCATCTTTAGAGAATGATACTGGAAGTGGTATACTCGTCTCAATTCCAACTCGGCAGAATAACCTAGTTCCAGAGAAGAGGACAGATCTCGCTCCTATACAAGAGCGGTGACCGACATGTACGCAGTAACTATCGGCCAATCACACTATTGGATATTGACGCCAAGCTCGGACCAAAAATCTTATCTAGAAGTCTACAGTCAATTTTACCCAAGTTGCTCTATACAGACTAATATGGCTTTGTCCCAGGACGTGATATTCGTACTGCGCATCTCCGGTTCCAATCTCTCCAACACTTTTTCCGAGGCAATCAAAAAATGGCAGGAGAAATCCTAATTGACTTTGCCAAAGCCTTTGACAGTGTTGTGTGGGATGCACTCAAGATGATACTGAGACACTTTGGGTTTGGTCCCAATTTCCGGAAATGGATTCGAGTAATGACTCGAAGCACTATTGTATCGATTCTCTTCAATGGTGCTCCATTGCCTCATTTCGCACTGAGTGCAGGAATTCGGCAAGGTGATCCACTCTCGCCGACGTTATTTGTACTCTACATTGAACCACTACTGAACTAACGTTGAATCCAGCTCAAGTCCCACGGTCTCAAGCTACCAGCTTCAGAGGAATCCCATACATTTGTCAGCTTCGCAGATGACTGTACAGGACTTCTCAATGATCTCTCTGTTGTTCCTCAGTTTCTACGTGTCCAAAGGTATTGCTCGGCGGTGAGTATGAAGCTGAACACACTATCCGAGAATGGACAGATGGAGATCAAGTACTCCATGCCCAGCTGCAACAACTCGGGGTACAGTCACTGACAATACTAATGAAGCCAAGCTTCTCGGTATTCGTTATGGATCGCGACTCTCCAATACGGATCGGCTGCACCATCTCATTGCCAATATCCAGCACCGGTGTACAGTGTGGAAACAGCGCGCAAGGACTTTAAACGGCAAAGTGGCGTTGCTTCAGCAAATTATGTTACCCACGCTCTGGTACACAGCCAGTTGTATGTCACATCCCGCAATCAGGTTCCAAGATCAAATCAAAAGTGTTATTGCGACCTTTCTAAGTGACTCAAGCACTCCTAGCTCCAGATTATCAGCCATCCTGGCCAAAGACTGGTGGTACACTCCAAGATACCAAGGAGGTCTCGGTCTCACACAAATCGAGGACTCTGTGAACGCACTACAAATACATGCACTTGTACGTGTGATTAACAGTGTGCGAAAATACCATCACTCACTTCCCAGTTGGATGTCCCCTGTTATTAAGGTCTTTCACCAGGCGATGACGCCAAGGGGTCGGCCTCTCGATATCCTATATGCTTGAGTAACTACCAGTCCCAACCACGCCAATACTCGACGTGAAAATCGCTGCTCTGCTCTCAACAGTATCTATCACCAGGTGCTGTTTGTGTGGCATATGAAGTTGAGACCCAAGATACCAGCAAATTCGACTTGTTGTCTATGCCGTTATTGCACAACGCCATAATACGACATGGAAGCCAAGATCGCACGTAAGCTACAAGACCCTCGGCACTCGTACAGAGACTCGCAGAATTTCAGCTCTATACGGCAGAAGGTATATATGGTCTCTGTGGTAATACACTTACCCCGGCGTCGCTTGCCACAGCAATTCAACGTCCAGGTGACTCAAGCGCGTATATCACACAATATTGCATGAACTTTCTCGTAGACTGTGATATTGCACTTCGCGTACTCCTTCATTTACCCCAAGGTTCTCGTCCAAGTCAAGTAATTGAAGTTGCTTTCCATAACTGGGTTATTAAAGAGCACCCCCCTAGAGGACCTCACAATTGCTAACATCCGGAACGTGCTTAAATCTCTCAGGCCTCCTGCGTTGCCATTACAGCGATAAGGAATCTCGGAAGCCCCTGGACTCGACCTCTGGAAACGAGACCTAAAATTAAACAAGCATCCTCCCACTCTATGCTGCCTTTCTTTTTCGACGCCAGAATAACGCCTTGTATTTAGGCTATCGGTTCCAGCATATCCAAAACGCCAAGACAACTTGCCATTTCGACTGTGAACACCTTGAGACCCCCAGCACCTGTTTTGGCTTTGCCCCTTTGCCTCACGGGTATTGACCCTTTTTTTCTTCAGCCTCTTCAAAGAAGTTTGTAAGCGAGCTTTCCTGGGGAACACTCGTGTACTTCTCCAAAATCCATTTTACCCAGGAAGCCTAAGAAAAATTGGGCTTTACTCTCTTTGTGGTATTAAACTTCGTGCGAGCCATTGTTACCCGCTGCATATGGATGCATCGCAATGAGATTCGGTTCCATGACAGAGTCTCGAATTATATCGACACGCGAGCTCGAATAACAGCGTTACTCAAGCTTCACCTCCAAGCGACCAACACGAGATGGTAACTTGAAGACAACTCAGTAGAGCTACACACCAAGTCGAGAATGCCAACCAGGAACGTTCATACACAAGGATTAATCCCATCCGATTCTCTGAAACTGCTTATGCGAAATTATACATGGATGAGCGAGTTCTACCCGTCAAACTCCAAGCATGACGGTATCGAAACGACTCCGGCCGCTCGTGGTGAGCGTTAAGACCTTCGAGGGTAAGGGTAGAGATAGTCTCCTGCTCTGGGAAAGAAATGCCGAAATGATATGACATCCGCCATGCTCTAGAACGAGGAACAGCGCGTGGCGCTAGCTATCTCTAAGTTCGAGGGTCGAACGCAAGAATGGGCGCTAATGTGCAGAACTTCGGTCGAAGCGACGTTTCCCTCGGCGGAGCTGAAGCTGCAACTTTTACAAGTGTTCTCGCCGCCCAACTAGATATATCGCGTGCAATCGCGTTTCCCTACCACCCGACATGGCAGGAAGGAATTGGTGGAATTTGTTCAAGCGCTGCGTATCATCATTGCCAGTATGGCATCTGACCCTCTCCCCGAGGCGGTCACAATACCGTTTATATGGAGAGCATCCTTACTGTCTTGTTCACCCGTCTCTGTTTGAAAAGGGGTGAATGTGACATTGAAAGCCGAATTCAACTTTAAGTCGGCATGACCTGGCTAAAAAGCACACCCTAGCAGCTCGTCGAGCGAGCCTGAGCCGATGGATCTCAGCTATGCTTTGGTAGAGCCCCGAGCTGCCAAGCAGCGTTCGAACGCCTGACGGTGTTTTGTCTGTGGAGAAACCCGTCACCTTCGGACTGGTTGTCCCCCTGCGCAAGGCGCATCAAAGTTCATTGAATCGACGTTTCGCTTCTCACCAATCATCTGGTTTGTCGCGGGGAAGCGACAACCCCCAGTAGGTTAAGGGCGCTCTACTGGGAAATAACTGAGTTTTGTTGAGCCTCATAGAGGCAGAAGTCAGCAGGGCTCAGCCCTGAAGAGCTCCGTGCTCTTGATCCCCGAACATGTATACAAGCCGGCATTGCTCGTCCTAAAAATGATGTGAAGGGTGTTGAGAAGCCATAGAAGATCCTTATCGACTCCGCGACGTCGGGCAATTATGCTCGACGCTCCACGATAGAAGATTATCAGCTGTATGCTGAGGTGCTGAAAGCGCGGATGAGTGACATCGACACTGTTCGCTTAACGACGGGGATATGTGTCTCGGTACCGAGTCGTCGGTGTTAAGTTTCCTGACTTTGATAGCATAAAACGCTGCTTAGTCTTAGACTTGGATTCAAGGTATGACCTCATCCTTGGTATGACATGGTTGGAACACCATGAGCCATGGATCGATTGAAGGTCGAAGACCTTGGACGCAACCCGCACGTCTCCTGATGGAGCTTTGGTGAGTCATGTGCCTTCCTCCGCTAGGAGGTACAACCGCTATTGGCGCGTACACTGGCCTGAGGAGGTCAACGTGCTATAGATCGGAGTATCCGAGTTATCGAGCACTGAAGGTGTAACAGACAAGACTCGCGGGCAGAACGTAGAGTGGCACGGAACCCACTGAGCACTGCTCACGCTATGAAGCAGCTGCAGCATGCCAAGAGTGGCACAGTCGGACGAGGGCCGTTGCATCGAGGGCGAGGCCCTTCAGATTCGTTGAGTCGCGGAAATAGCAGCTCTTCGTCGGATGCTGTTAAGAATATCAAGGCTCCGGCGGAGCAGGGAGTAGGGAGAATGAACGACGCTGAGTGCCTATACTCTCTGGTCACGTCAAGACGTAAAACTTCTATAGAGAGGAGAGGACAATGCCGTATGTTATCTGCAAGGCGCGCCTTGACCCAGGATGTGTCTACCGTAGACGATAGCGCACAGCTACACACCCCTGTTAACGGTTTGACGGCGGAGGAAGACGGCGACGTCACCCTTGAGAGTATTTCCACATTGGATGTTCCTCTTGAGCTGGACGAGATGTACTTCGGAAGAGTTTGGCGGCGCCTTAAAGGTAGGCGATTTAGCCGAGGTGGTCATTATACGACTGAACGAAGATATTACCTCATCGTTGCTTCTGGATGAAGCTGTCCAGAAGGACACCAAATGAGCGCTGAACGCAAGAAGTGGGTCACCAATCCTGAAGAATCACTCGGATCCGTACTATCCTTTGGAAAAAGATTTTTAAGACGTCATCTCCAAAGACCCTCCCTCGGTCTTACCTCCGGACTGAGGTGTGCGTCACGAGATTGATCTGGTTTCGGAATCTAAATACTGCGCAACACTCCAATTGCTACCGCCTAAGGAACAGTATGACGTCATTGACACCTTTCTCCGTGCGAAGCACGTCGCAGGAACGGTGCGTGAGAGCAAGTCTCCCCATTCGACACCCACGTTTTGTGTCCGGAAGCAGAACGGTAAGTGGCGTATCGTTCACGCTTATAATAAGCTCAACGCTGCCATCATTCTGGCATAGACGCCAAATCGTAGGAATGATGTTCTCTAGAGCAACATGGTTGGATGTACAATGTACAGTGCACTCGACTTGGTTGACGGGTATTATTAATTGCTCATGAGAGCGAGTGATATTCCGCAGACAGCGGTGAGTACTCCGAGCGGCATGCTCTGGGAGTGGCTAATGATAATTCAAGGGCTGTTTAATGTTCCAGCAACATTTAACCGTCTGGTGACGCAAATGTTCAGGCCCTACCAGGCGTTTGCTCAGACATTGTTCGACGACATCTTCGTCCACAGTCGTTCGGAGCACAGGAAGACTGATGAAGAGAACCACATTGTCCAATTGAAAGCGGTGCACGAGTGCATGCGCACGAATAATCTGTAAGCAAATGCAAACAATGCATCTTCGGCGCCGATAAAATCCCCTTTCAGGGTGCTTGATCGGGAAGCGTGGCCTTCGAGCGGATCCCGCTAAGGTCAAGGCCATTGTGACTGGCCGGTTCCAAAGAACCAAAAGGACTTGCGCAAGTGGATTGGCCTCTGTAGCGGGGCTGCCCTAGCTCTTTTTTTAAATAAAGCTTACTATGGTCAACGTCCTTACGTTCTGTATATGAGTGTAGCGGATCGCAATCCGCTACCTCCTAACGAACCCAAACCTTACCCCAAAGCAATACACTCATCCGTTCAAAATTGAAACTAAATTTCCCTGTTTTATTTGCAGCGAAGCCGCCTATATCTAACGGATTTTTACTAATAGTGATCGGTCTTTTATTTATTCGTAGCCTCAAGAAATTGATCACTTTGACAGGAGATTTACAATTCGTAGAAGGCTACTATATCTCGACGACATCAACGTCATCCAAGGCTTGGTC
>NW_020189293.1:2166203-2166304 GCF_900000015.1 Plasmopara halstedii
CTGCAAACCCTGTCGAACGGAGTGCAACATGGCGTGCTCCGGAGATGTCGACGGTTGTATCTCGTGGATCCTCAAAATAAACAGCGGTTTCGTCCATTAAA
>NW_020189293.1:2166314-2168157 GCF_900000015.1 Plasmopara halstedii
CAGTGACATCCCTCAAACGATGCATGTGTATATGGTGGTCAATGATGTATATAACCGATGTGCTTTTCTCTAGTGGAAAAATGCTGATTGACAATTTGACCTAAGCTGCTAATCGGCATGTTGCCCTGTTGTAGCCGATCACCCCACAGATGGTGCACTTGTATGGCTTCCTCGCCTTTCCGCCAACCTCACCATGGGATCTGATGCGTCTTTCCTTGGACGACCTGCTTGTTGAACATACGCTGCTGGGGGGATACTAAGGTCAGCTGTAAGCAAATCGTACTCAGGGATCACTAGTGTCCCGGGATTTTCTTGGTACGAGGCCACTGTGTAGCATTCATCCATCAACTCATACGCTGACTCGACCATGTTGTAGTCGAGAATAGTCGCAATTAGATGGCGACACGCAATTCGATGTTGAGTACACGTTAAGCATGAACACGTCAATGATTTTAAGTCAAGGCGACGCTGCTTCGTCGGGTTACTGATTCTGGCAATGAATGCAACGTCATCTGAGCTAAATGTCACCATGTAGTCCGCTGATCTCCGAGTTGAACTTGAATTTTACGTTCTGCACGCGGCGTCAGCTTACGATCCGCATTCACCCACAACTGACCTAGTCGGACCCGGTTGTACGCCTCACCCATGAAAATTGTCAGATATGACTTGAAAATCTCGTATGGTTGCATTTTCCGTGCCTTACGGCGAAGAATCTTCGCTTGTTCGCTTTCCACGAAGTTCGTTGTCCGCCAGCCATACCAGGATGTAGTGTTGGCATGGGGGTGAAGTCTCCAATTGCTTGCAGGTATGGCACTAGGATAAATTGTAGCTGCTGGGTTTCCAGCATAACACTTTCCGATCGCGACATCTTAGTCGGCATGAGACACAGCTGCGTTTGCCCCACACACAAATTGCTCTTGAGTCACGGTTAGTCTGACTGTCTTATCAGTTCTCATATTCCCTATGGAGAAATAATCCATGCGAGTACTAGCGAAACATGTACTCTAGACCACGTACCGATGATGTGACGAACACAAAACTGTTGAAGATCCCCGAGTGATTCCGCGTCCGACACCAGACTGACGTTGCGATCGCTAAGGACTGGGCATGCAGTCAGTGGAAAGCCATTGTGTAGAAATTTACTGAATAACCACATGTACTTGTAATAGTCTTCGACTGGAGCTAGTGCCACAGCAACAATCTTGTTGATAAGATTACCATCGCGACCGACCATCAAGATCTGAACACTTTGTACTTGCGGTGTTTAATTTGCGCTGCATCAACTCCGTAAACACAAGGGCCACTGGTGAATCATGAGGGACTGTGCAAAACAATCGCACGTCTGAATCACCCGCGTTCGTCACACTGGACCTCCGTCAACACTCCAGTATTCATACGCTGGATTTCGCCAGCAGACTAGGCAAGAGCCGAATGTTCAGCGGGTCTCCATCGTGAGTTTCTGCCATCACACAGTCCTTGGAGCGATACATCATGTGCTGTGACGCTGTTACCTCCTTTTGGTGTCGAAGCTGTGCGACGAGAGCGTTGGTTGCTGTGGCTGGGTTAGCTGCAAGTGAACCACGGACCACAGGGTTGTTGACTAACTGGATTCGTGATGGCTTAGCTACACTAACACAGTTTTGTGATCGAGGTCGCCTCCCATCACATGCCAGTCTCCTGGGTGATTCTTGGGTCGAAATCGTGCTAGACGAACCTGCCACTCACAACCAATAGTTGCACTGTCACACTGTAATAAACGAAACGTCCCCCCTCTGTTGATGACGATTGTGCTAGTGCGACATCTTTGATTGCTCGCACAGCCTCCTTGCCGTTAGTCCATCTC
>NW_020189293.1:2168167-2171038 GCF_900000015.1 Plasmopara halstedii
GTCAAGATTCTGCGAGAGGCAACCGGCATCAAGACCAAGTCAGCGACAAGGCATAATCAACATTAGCGGTGAGTGGGAGTGTTAAAATTACACCGCTGAATGCGTGTGGATGATCACGGATGCTGATTACGGACATAATGGTAGTCGCTCATCGGTCTAGATAGATAATGTTACATAAAGAAGCTTTTAGAAGGATCCAGAAGGACAGGCTTAGAGGTAGCACAGAGTAGCAAACTAAGGACCTAAATATATTCACTTCGGTTTTTGCCATCTTATCAACAAACAAAAAAGTAATCGATAACTTCGAGAAAAATGAAAGGCATGATGACGATGCAGCTTATACACAGCAGACCGAACGCGAAGTAAAGAAATGATTGTCTGCAAAAGAGCGTCGTGACCTGAAGAAGGGCAAAACTCACAATGACATAAAGGATAATTCCGTCAAACTATGACGGTGCAGACGAAAAATGTACGTGGTAAGAAAGGCAAGATGAAGAAAATGAAGAAAAATACGCTGATCAGTATGACGAAGATCGTCGCTTACGTATGGAAGCATTGGGTCACGTTGTTGAGTAAGCAGGCGGAATCGAGGCAAGAAATTAGTAGCTATTGAAGAAAGTAATGACGATGCAGAGATGGAGGCAAATGAGGAATCTATTCTTCAACAGCGCCAAAAGAAGGATAAATTTCTTGACGAGCAGGAAGCTGAAGCAGAAAATGTTTATATATTTCTATGCTTTTACAGGAGAACCAAGGCCGAACGACATCGTGTTGTTCGCAGTTTGCTCACCTTATACGTCATTGACCAAAGTTTTATACAAGATTAAGCTGACACCAGGTGGTCTAAAAAGGGCAGGGCGGCAAATCAGGCTATGAAATGTTTTTTTCATCTAATTTAAAGAACGCCAATCGTCCACTGATTAATGCCCAAGATAATTGTCAGCTGGCGTTGTACAGCGTGAGCGCTTGAGTTGCATTTCAGCAGATGATCTCATTAACTATATTTGGTCTGGGTGTGTATTTGTCAACGCAAAATGCAACAAAGGTGGAGTCAAGTGCCTACCGAACAAGGCAATGAAGAATGGCAACAAATAGCACTTTTGGACATTTTAATCGATCACTTGAGAATGTAAAGCAGATACTAGTAGCCATATCGGTATCGATACCAGCTTCACATCAATCAAATTTATAAAATAGGTCACATGGTAGTGTATTTGATATATATCAAATCCTCAAAGTCATTTGGGTAGGGTGTTTGCTCAAGGCTCCACGATTGTTCGTTCGTGTAATCATGCGCTTGTTGAACGACTTAATCACGCTTCAATGAGTATATTCCAATTTGTCATTCTGAGCATTATCCAGGAGAGTGATTGACGCTATCAATTCTTCGTCCTCATTGATGCTGATATTGATGTACGTGTAAATACAAATAATTAAGCCAAAGTGCAAATTTCGTACAAGTGTTTATTGATCCAAAAATTGTGTGTGTAAAACTTGACTTCAAGAAGTCTAAGTTCGTCTTCAGATAGTTTTACTAGCATGAAGTCTCGTGTTCGTTCATTATTTAAATCGTCAATGTGTTTCACAGATTAACACTTTGTTTCTTTCGACATTGAAGACTTTTATTTACTCGGCAACGCGGTTTTAAGAACATGGTGTTCTATATTATAACATCATTGGTACGAAGAGTGTTTGTTAACGTTTAAAGCGCAGATAAAAAAAGTCAACAAAAAAATATTTATAAAAAATGTTATCAATTGATACTATGGATTACGATCTTCTTTCTGCTCAAGTGCCTTAAGGTACTGCAACATCTCCTTTGCCAGCTTCTCTCTTTCATTCCTTTGCAAAACTTCTTCAAACGTCGTATAATACTCATCTGCAACAGCTGACTTAAGGAAGCCCACTTTATCTTGATCCTGGAGTATCGATCTGAAAATATTTGCCAATTTTTTTTGCTTCAATGCATTCATGAATTTCTCCACCTGTTCTTTATTCTTAAGAGCCGCTCGAAACAACTCTGCCCGATCATCATCTTTGATAGCCACTCTAAGTGAAAATACTTGATTCATATTATTTCTTACTTGACGAAACGGAGACCTCAGATTCGTATCACCCAGCGTATTTGAGTAGGCAAACAGCTTTTCTTTATCCATCAAACCCGTTCTAAATGACTCCAATTTCTCCTCGTCCTTCACTGCCTCTTCGAGAAATCGCACTTTATTCTGATCTTCGAGAATCGCTTTGAGTATAGGCACCGTATCCAATTCCTTGCTGCTTAACATGTCGTCAAGTACTGTAAATCGTCCTAAAAAGTCCCTAAGTTTCTTCACACCTTCATCGTCCGCCATAAACATTTTAAGCAGATCCAATGTTTTCTTATCCAGGATAAACTCATGGAGAACAGTCACAACATCAGATTCTTCCTCCCTTATCTCCACATCACTTTTCGGCAGAATCAATAGAGGTTTTACCTCAATCTCTACACCATTCAAATCTGCCTGAAACAATTGCACTGATGTCTCGTCTTTGAGTCCCGCTTGAACCCATTGCACAAATTTCTCGTTCTTAAACATTCCCTCAAACGTTGCTTTCATATGATAATTGCCCGACAAAAGAAGCGGCCTCACTGAATCCTTTCAAAGCCTCTCTGACCAATTTCGCTTGATCGTTAGACTGCACTGCAACCTTGAAAAAGCGCAACTCATCCTCACCGATTTTCGTCCAATCAAAATCAAACCAATGGATTCGAAAGGTGGGGACGTATGTCGATGATAGCAATTCTTTATTATGAAAAAGTTCTTTTTGCATACTTTATTGAAGGTTTAAGGTCGCCGGTTATGGTACTATTATAGTCACCAGCTATCGGTC
>NW_020189293.1:2171048-2171969 GCF_900000015.1 Plasmopara halstedii
ACCGTATCGGTCAGTGCTCTCGCCAGTAGCGCTTTTGTCTCCTAGCAGAGGTGGATTCATGACTTACCAAAGTTCCACCGGGAGACGTGCGCGTAGCGCCCAAGGTCTTTGACCTCCAGTCAATCCATGGCTCATGGTGTATCAACCATGCCATTCTTAGGATAAGGTCATACCTTGCATCCAAGTCTAAGTCTAGACAGCGTCCCACGCCACCAAAGTCAAGGAACTTGACTCTGAGGTCCACAGGGACCTTCGGGACTGTGACACTCGTCCCGTCGCTAAGCAAACAGTGACGATGTCACCCAACCAAGCTTTCAGGGCCTCGACATCCAGCTGACTTCCGTCTTTCGTGGAGCGTCGATGAGGATCTTCCATGGCTTCTCGAAGCACTTTACGGTCGCCTCCACGACCAGCAAGCCCCGCTTGCATACACGTTTCGTGTTCAAGAGCACGGAGCTCTTCGGAGCAGGACCCTGTTGATCTATGCATCCCTGAGACTCAACAGAGCTCAGTTCTTCCCCAGTAGATCGCCCCGCGCCGACTAAATGGTGTCGATTTCTCGCGACGAACCAGACTGGTAGGAATTGGAGCGATGGTTTGAAGAACCTTGACGCGCCTTGCGCAGGGAGCAACCGTTCCGAAGGTGACGGGTGTCCCTACAGACAGAACACCGTCGTATGTTTGTGTGCTGTCCGGCAGCTCGGAGTTCTGCTCCCTCGTCCTCAGTATATCTGAGATTCATGGACACAGGCCCGCTCGATGAGCTGTTGAAGTGTGCATTCCAACCAAGTCGTGTCGACTTAAAATTGAATTTGGCATTCAATGCCACATTCGTCTCCTCTTCAAACGAAGATGGATGCGCGCGGAAGACTTCCATTCTGGCCACGCCAGTGCGGAGGCCTTCCATAAAGACGGTCACTG
>NW_020189293.1:2171979-2173356 GCF_900000015.1 Plasmopara halstedii
AGATTCTATTTATAGATTGCCGTATTTAGAGAGGCCTGAGCATATGTGCTCAATTAAACATTCTGTCAATTCATATATTGTGTGACAATACCGAATCGCCATTGCACTTGTTGCTTTACGGATGAAAGCCTCAAACATTTTGTCATAAGTCAGGGCTTACTAAATACTGTATCTAACATGTTCGAGGACTGTTACCGGCAAATAGATACTGCTATAATTCTCGAGACCGTTCGCGCAGAATACTTTCGGTAAATCCGTCTAGAAGATACACACAATAAGTAAGCATGAACGGATACCTATTTTTTAACACCTAAAGCTCTAGAAATGTTTTTGTACAACTTTACAGTTGATTTGTTTTGCGCGTCACTCTTCCGCGGCTATTACCAACACTCCAGAGCCCAACACTAGCAGATTCGGGCAGCCTGGCACTAATGCTAGTGCGCGTGAGGGAGGCACTTGAGTAAACATTTTTTTGATCATAAGACAAGGTCGACCGAAAATTCAGATCTTTGAAATGTTGGGAATCCATACACAGTGGAGATCTGCGAGTGCAGCCACTGGACTATTTCATGGCCCAGCGCTGCTCATCGCGCATGCGGTCATGCTCGGCCGTGCCGAAAGGCGTTGATCTGATGCCTTCTGTGAGCTTTGGCTTCGATCTCGAGGAACACTCTGATGAGGATCTGGCGATCTTAACGTTTTTGTGGATGAATAAGCGCTCTTGAAATTCTTTGAGCTCAAGTGCTGCTCCACGCTAGGCTGATGCCATGTCATGCGCAGATAAAGATGAGCCGATCGTCTTCTTGCTCAGGCCATGCTCTGCATGACGGTTCCCTTCTCTTTTTTATCGAGAAGCGGGCAGCGTTTTTCAAATTTCTGGGCCCGTCGTTCCGTTTATTGGCACCCAACAAAATCTGCGCGAAAATCCTCGTCGATATGTGCAAGGCGATCCAGACTGAAGCGCTTCAGCAGGCTCCGCGTTTCAAGGTTGTCTGGATGACGTTGGTCAGGGCAGCGACGAAAAATGGCAAACAACCGTGGAATGTCATGGCTTGCGGTCCGCAAGCTTATTTGTTGCAGTACATCGAGATGATCTTCAGCAGCAGACTGCGAAAAACTTTCTCGCCAAGATCGTCATGGTCAAGGAGTAGATGAACGTGGTCGTCTGATATCTGACCACATCGCACCCGATGACTCTAGAATTAACAGTTATTCGACGATGTATGCGCTCTGCATGGACTCGCCAAATGTCACGCGTAGTCGCGCACGAAGGTGATCAGTTTGGGCCACTTTGTCGTTACCAACGGCTGCGGTCTCACGAGCACGAGCGTCGCGCCTTGCGCACGCTATCAATGACGAGTGACCTCGTTGAGGATG
>NW_020189293.1:2173366-2174619 GCF_900000015.1 Plasmopara halstedii
CCCAGTGGGTTACGTGCCACTCCACGATCAGCCCGCGAGCCATCCTGTCCAATACACCGTTGGAATCTACCAACTCGGACATTCCAATGTCTAGCACGTTGACCGTCTCGGTCCAGTGCTCTTACCAATAGATCTTTTGGCTCCTAGCAGAGGTGGGTTCATGACTCGCCAAAGCTTCACCAGGAGACGTGCGTAGCGACCACGGTCTTTGACCTCCAATTAATCCATGACTCATGTTGTTCCATCCATGCCATTCCTAAAATGAGGTCATACCTTGCATCCAAGTCTAAGACTAGACAGCGTTCAGAAGCTTGACTCCGAGGTCCACAGGGACCTTCGGGACCGTGACACGCGTTTCCGTCACTAAACGAACAGCGACGATTCGCCCAACCGCGCTTTCAGCGCCTTAGCATACAGCTGACTACCTTCCATCGTGGAGCGTCGAGCATAATTGCCCGACGCCCCGGAATCGATGAGGATCTTCCGGCTTCTCGAAGCCCTTTACGGTCGCCTCCACGACCAGAAAGCCCGGCTTGCATATACGTTCTGTGTTCAAGAGCACAGAGCTCTTCGGAGCTGAATTCTGCTGACCTATGCTTCCCTGAGGCTTAACAGAACTAAGTACTTCCCCAGTAGGTCACCCCGCGCCTACTGGGTGGTGTCGCTTCCCCGCGACGAACCAGACTGGTAGGAATTGGGGCGATGGTTCGAAGATCGTAGAAGCGCCTTGCGCCGGGGGCAATCGTTCCAAAGATGACGGGTGTCTTCAAAGACATATCACCGTCGTGTGTGTTTGTGTGCTGCTCGGAGCTCTGCTCCCTCGTCCTCAGCATAGCTGAGATCCATGGGCACAGACCCGCCCGACGAGCTGTTGGAGTGGGCATTCCAACCGAGTTGTGCCGACTTGAAATTAATTTCGGCATTTAATGCCACATTCACCGCCTCTTCAAATGAAGATGGATGCACGGAGGACTTCCATAAAGACGGTCACCGTGACCGCCTCCGGAAAGGGATCTGCTGACATCCCGGCAATGAGAGTGCGCATCTCTTGGACAAAGTCCACCAATTCCTTATTGCCCTGTCGGGCGGCAAGGAAGCGCGATCGTACGCGATTTGTCTGAGTAGGCGGCGAGAACACTCGTGAGAGCTGCAATTTTAGCTCCACCCAGAAGGGAAACGCAGCTTCAACCGAAGCGCCGCACGTCAGTGCCCATTCTCGCGCTCGACCACCGAGCTTTGAGATGGCTAGCGCT
>NW_020189293.1:2174629-2174856 GCF_900000015.1 Plasmopara halstedii
CCAACACCAGTCCGCATCCTTTTTAAGGAAGTTGAATAATGGCCGAGCCATTTCTGCGTCATTTACGCTGTAATTGCGCAAGTAGCTGGCGAGACCAAGCCACTTATGCAAGTCCTTTTGGTTTTTTGAAACCGGCCAGTCTACAATTAGGGTGTCCAATGAAGCACCCCAAAAGGGAATCTCTTCTGCGCCAAAGATGCACTTGTCTGCATTGGCGTACAGTTTGT
>NW_020189293.1:2175056-2175156 GCF_900000015.1 Plasmopara halstedii
TGATTATTGCCTGATTTCTATTCTGTGAATGGAGGAAAAGCCTCGGAGATAAAAGTCTTTACAGTTACAATGATAAAGAATGCAAGATAAAGTAAACGCG
>NW_020189293.1:2175166-2175272 GCF_900000015.1 Plasmopara halstedii
AGCATCACTTCTACCTCTGCCCTTCTTATATCCTTTAGGTTATGAGCTCAAACAGTGAAGACTTCGCTAAGCCTGCCCGTTTTGACGGCACCAACTACCGTCTATG
>NW_020189293.1:2175282-2178586 GCF_900000015.1 Plasmopara halstedii
AACTGTGTACGCACGTGTAAAGCGAGCCAACGGAGAGATTCATTTAGCAAGCGGCGATACCTTCGCGTTTCCTATAGATATTTTTGTGATTGATTTACATGCTATGTGTACCAAATAATTATATGTGTGGCTAACATCTTGCATAGTCGTATATCCCTCAATTCTGATGTAACAGAATTGAGGGTACCTTTTAGTTTAGGGAAGGTTTAAGGCCTATTGAACATAACAATTGCCATTTTACCCATATTCTCTTCGTCCCCGTTCCTCAGTATCCGCGTGTGTACGGACGGGCAATTTTCGTGACAAATTTGCTGTCCATCCGTACGAAATTTATTTTGGTCTTTCAACATACGAGTCCGGAGATACCGGCGTTGATATCTTAAGAATCGGCTAATAACTTTTGGCTTATTTTGCTGATGCTATCGAAACAAGTGAAGATAACGACATCGACATTACGGCTTGCCGGTCGCCATGGTATCGGATAAAAATCGACGCTGGTCATAGCGCTTTTGCCAACCGTTGATCAAGCGCTCCGCATTAGGTTGAATATGTCAACCGCTACCCATTCCTAAGCGAATGCTTACACGGATCGCGTGAATCGTGCTGCTGCGGACTTTCAGACCTATCGATCAAGGTTATATACTCATTGAGCGCATCAGTGTAGTGCGCGTACTGAACAGAACATAAGTTCCTCTTTTGATTCACTGCAAGAGCTAGGGTCATGCAGACGCTTGCTAGAGGAAGAATACCGGATTATAGTTTCAACCCGTCTGAAGCTGTCCGTCGAGCTGGAGCGGAGCCTTTGTATGCCCATTTGTGTGTATCTCCTGGTTACAATACGGAAAAACGAGCACAAGAAAGTCCTTTCGTAAGCGCAATCAAAACTTCAGGTAGTTTCATTTCAGGGTTACTGTATGCGCATAAGCAGCAGCGATTAGATACTTCCTCAGTCTTAACGCAGAATGTAGCTTGGGAACTAGCACCTGGCAAAAAAACCCATGGGTACCTTTCTCAGTTTGCGCGCTAGGTGAGGAACAGACGCCACCCCGCCCATCTTAGGTTTTACGAGCCGGCGGATGCTTGCCAAAAAGATCATCTCAAGCTTGGCTTTGCAAAGCTCAAAGCTGGACGCGAACTTTGAGGTGGCAGCCCATTTCCTCAAGTTTCTGCTGTTCCCATCATGTCCATAATACAACTGTGATCAAAACTGATCAAGATGCTTTCGCACCGCAAGATCGATAGCCTTTCAACTAGTAAGAAGAGCGCTGCGTCGGGCCGCTTTCCTCTTCTCCAAGGATTGGATTGAGCCGAGGGTATGTTAGATCGTAAGAGGCCACGGCATCATAAATATATTTTGATTCAGTATCTCATTCGCCCACTTGTTTTGAGCTGAGAATAAATTTTCCACTTCATACGACGCATTAAATGCTCTGCTGAGCATCCCATCGCACCAAATTCCCTACGTGAAGTGTCCTACCATGCTCACTGAACAGTGTTGAAGCAGGACGACTCTCTAACGGCCAGCTACTGTGAGACCTCTCGATTGTAACAGCACGTCAGCTACCTCCGATGATCAAAGCGTGCGTCCTGAGGCTGAGATGTCAAATTCACTAAAAAAAAGCGTTGTCATCACACTATAGAGTGGTAACTTTTGCGCAGTTTCATGAAGTGCGGAATTATTGTGAGCAACAGTGTAGTTCATATATCTGTAAATGATTTAATTTTCTAGTCGAACCACATCGATCCTTCTGAGCAAAGGAAAGTTCAGCGATAGGGGATGGTGGTGATGTTGCTCGTCTACAACAGATCCCTTTACATCCGACTGGCTTAACGCGGGGATATTGTATAGCTCTAGTTAACAATCATACAACACTGGATATACTTGCATTCTATTTGAATAGGGAGCTCAACCTCTCCTACATTATGCCCGCAAATGATTCGATATAGCGCGGCTGCATCTCTGTCTTATACTGTTTGTCTATACACTACAGACACTGCATGTGTCGTAAGGCAAAGAGCATCTGATTAAACCTTCGGTTCCGCAACATTTCGTGTGAATTTTAATTGCCTTCGGCATCGGTATTTGTATTTGTATTTGTCGTATCTCTCAGCCATAGAGTTGCACATTGCAATATAGCCGAAAAAAATTTATCGTTTTCGTCAATTCTTTGGCTGAACTCAGCGAGACGCCAGCTTCTTCAGAGGGCCCGCAAAGACCACGATACCGGTATTATTGAACGCATATTTTAGAAGACCGAGAATATAATTCACAACAATGGACTGTCAGTGCTCGGTCGGTGTTGGTTGCGTTAAGTTTTCTCAATGCATGAAAAAATTTTTACATCAAGACTCGGCTCCGATGGAGCAAAGTTACTCGCTTCCTTCTAGCCAGCCACTTGTTTTGCACGGGTGAAAGCGCCTAGAATGTCATACTGTTTTCTAGGTATATGCCGCTATTTTAGTTAAGCAGGCCAATCTCATGTCGCACCCCGACCCAAAGAAGATTGTGTGGTTGGTTTCTCATCATATTTTCTCAAAAGAACCTTTAAAAATACCTCGCACTCAGTGCTACGTGAATATTTGCAATGACAGACTGATCAATGCCAAATTACAAGCTCACCTCCTCATTTGGTATACCAACTTTGTCGCTGATCTACCGCCATTTAACCCCTTGCAAACATTTCTTAAGGACACCTCTTTGTGTCGGATGAGAGCATCTGTCAGGGTCAATAAAGGAGGATTACTATACCGGCCAATTCATTTACGAGAGAGTAAAGTTTATCGTCGCATACTTGTGAAGCTTCACTGCTTCGCAGTTTGCGCATCACACGATATTGCCGGCTCAGCACTACAATTACATCCTGACAGGAAAACCAATCACAATAATTTCACGGTCTGTTTCTATTTGTTTTTACCCAGGCTACCGACTCTTATTTGTAACGGGATAAACACTGGAGTCCTATGACGCACATTCGCTTTTGTCCATCCCGTAATAAATTTTGAGCAAAAATCAAGGTTTATAGTGTATAGTACTAAACCCCTTTAATGTTGTTATGATCAGAAATTGTTCTAAGCAAATTCATTTATAAATTTTGAGCTAAAACCGAGGTTTATGCTGTAAAGCGTTGATTAAACACCATTTATATGGTTGTTAGTATAAGAAATTGCTCAAAGCAAAATTCTTAGTAAATTTTGAGTTCATTGTAATGGTGTAATGGTTGTTATTTCATAATTAGATAGTAAAACATACCGTACTTCACAAAATAAAAGCCACTCAAAAAGATCACTTTTTTCTGATTTTCGT
>NW_020189293.1:2178596-2179840 GCF_900000015.1 Plasmopara halstedii
TTCGAGGGCGAGGCCCCCGTGATACACGTGAAGTGGCACGTAAACCACTCAGCGCTGCTCTTGTTGCGAAGCAGTCGCTGCATGCCATTGATGGCGCGTCGGACTGAGTCCGAGGCATCTTTGGCACGAACCTTCAGATGCGCGTGGAGTGGCACGTTATCCACTGGGCGAAGACTGCGGGATTAGCAGCTCTTCGTCGGAGTTGTAGATAACATCAGAGCTCCAAAGGAGCGGACTGTGAGGGTAACATCAAACGACGCGGAGTGCATGTTCACCCTGGTCTCACCGAGACATGGAACCTCTGCACAGAGGCGACAGCGACGCCGTATGATGGCTGCAAGACGCCGGGCGTCGACCCTGATCCAGATTGTGTCTACCGTAGACGACGGCACACAGTTATACACCCTCGTCAACGGTATGACGGGGGAGTAAGATGGCGACGTTCGCCTCGAAACTATGCCTGCAGTAGATGCTCTTCTTGAGATGGTGGAGATGTCCCTTGAAGGGTTCGACAGTGCCTTGAAGGCAGGCGATTTGGCCAAAGTGATCATTGTACGACCGGACGAGGATATAAGCTCATCATCGCTTCTGGATGAAGCTGTCTTGGATGACACCAAGAGAGTGCTGACCGCACGAAGTGGATCGTCGATCCTACGGGATCCCTTGGATCCGTACTATCCTTTGGTAAAGAAATTTCAAGACGTCGTCTCCAAAGACCCGCCTTCGGTCCTACCTCTAGACAGAGATGTGCGTCATGAGATCGACCTGGTTCCGGGAACCAAATACTGCGTAACACGCCGATAGCCTCTACCCATGGAGAAGTGCAACGTCATTGACGCCTTTTTGTGCAAAGCACGACCCAGGGATGGTACGTGAGAGCAAGTCTCCCCATTCGACACCCACGTATTGTGTACGGAAACCGAACGGCAAGTGGCGTATCGTTCTTTCTTACAATGAGCTCAACGCTGCCACCATTCCGGTGCAGGTGCCGATTCCTGGAACGGATGTTCTTCAGAACAACATGGTGGGATGTACGAAGTACAGTGCAATCAACTTGGTAGATGGATATTACCAATTGCGAATGAGAGCGAATGACATTCCGCTGACAGCGGTGAGCACTCCAAGCGGCAGGCCCTGGGAGTGGCTGGTGATGCTTTAAGGGCTGTCAAATGCACCAGCAACATTTATCGTCTTGTGACGCAGTTGTTCAGACCCCACAGGGCGTATGCACAGACATACTTTGA
>NW_020189293.1:2179850-2180333 GCF_900000015.1 Plasmopara halstedii
AACATTTCGTTCATAGTCGTGCGGAGCACGGAAGGATGGATGAGGAGAGCCAGATCATTCGTTCAAGAGCGGTGCTCGAGTGCATGCGCAAGAACAAACTTTACGCCAATGCAGACAAGTGCATCTTTGGCGCAGAAGAGATTCCCCTTTCAGGGTGCTTCATTGGGAAGCGTGGCCTTCGAGCGGATCCCGCTAAGGTCAAGGACATTGTAGACTGGCCGGCTCTAAATAAAACAGAAGAACTTGCGTAAGTGGCTTGGTCTCGCCAACTACTTGCATAAATACAGCGTAAACTACACAGAAATGGCCCGAACATTATCCAATCTCCTTAAAAAGGGTGCGGAATGGTGCTGGAACACCGAACATCAGGAGGCTTTTGACGGGGTCAAAGACAGCCTCCTGCTTGCAATAATACGGGCGCTGCTAGACCCTGATCGTCCTTTCAGCGTCGTCTGTTACGCTTCGGACTTTGCCATCGGCTGT
>NW_020189293.1:2189325-2189401 GCF_900000015.1 Plasmopara halstedii
ATTGCCCCCCCCACGCAGGTCGCGTAAGGTTCTTCAAACCATCGCCCCAATTCGCGGAAAAACGACACCACCCAGT
>NW_020189293.1:2189411-2189536 GCF_900000015.1 Plasmopara halstedii
CTGGGTGGATAAAGAAGGATGCTGCGGTACTTGGAGTGGTTACGATCTTGCTATCCCAAGGAGAAGCTAGGGTTAATTTGGGATGCCGCCACGAGCCATTTTTGTGATGCAGTTGTGGAAAATGC